>NC_137816.1:38343633-38398633 GCF_963921795.1 Nannobrachium achirus | reverse complement strand
ACACAGCTCCACTTCACACGGGTGTGATTTTTTATAAAACACACACAAATGTATGAACAGCAAAAATATAGCCTGCTATTTTGTGTGACACTATACATGACAAAGTAAAGCATTAGCTAATTCATGGGGGGAAAACATAAAAGGTTGAAATGTGGATATATGAGGATTCTAGACTTTCTACCCACCCAAACAGCAACAAAATGAAGGTTGTTGCCTGGAAACTTGAAACCCTGTATTGATCCTGTCCACTACAGTCGGTATAGTGTAACTCCCTTGGTGGCTGCAACACAGCCTTGGCAACAGTGGTTGTATACAGATGGGGGGGACTGCTAACATGCAGAAAATCATAAATTGTGTGGCAGTGTGTAGTGGAACATGACCCCCAAACAATTGCCTGTTGACTGCATGGTAATAAATCATGACACTAACTCTAAGCTGTCCTGTCAGTGAGGAACAATAGCAGAGTCATTCATGCAGATTGCAAATATTTATTTTTTCCTGATATGACGCCTTAACAACATATTAATATAATTTTGTCTATTTAACATCAAGAAGCCTAAATCAGGGGTCTTCAACGTTTTCAGGCCAAGGACCCCTTAGTTGAGAGAGATGAAGCATGAATCATCAGTGTATTTTGGATTCATGTCAATTTGTGTTTTCAGATATTTAACCACTTGAACCGTCAATACTTAATTCTGTATATAGTCTGCTCTTTTTCCCCTCTACACCAAACATCTTTGCCGAAAATAGACGATCTACAAGCTCACAACGCCTTGCAGCGCGAGGTGTTGTGAGCTTGTAGATCTGCTATTTTTGGCCAAAGTTCTCAGAATATGGACACTAGAGTTCAAGTGGTTAATATAAACAAGGGAAAAAAAGGTTCTATCACTTAGTTTTGGAGGACCCCCTGTAGTAACTCTGAGGACCCCCAAGGGGTCCCGGAGCTCCTGTTGAAGTAGCCTGGCATAGCCAGCCTATATACGAATTATGCAGCTAACTAACTGCAGTATCTATCCCCTCCTTGTTTTAACATGGGTGGATGGTCTAGCTGAGCTAGGCTACTGTTGAAGACCCCTGGCCTAAAGGTTTGGTTGTTTGAAGTTGTGCGTTTCAATGTGAGATTCCTTCATCTAAGACTGGCCCAGGGCTTGCCATATTGATTGAACGCTTTCACAGAAAAATCTTTAGTATTAATATAAATCTGAGAGTGTAAAAATGGACCTACAGTAGATGGACCTGGTCAATGCTGGACCAAAGGGGAATCAGATGGTTTGTTGGATGGTGCATGCATTCATCAGCCCATAAGAAACATGTATCCACAGATGTTGTGTGTACTGTATACAGTGTATATTTGTGTCATATAGGCCTACCGTTCAACATGTCGGCTTATCTGTTGAACAAAGCCATAGTACTGTACATGTTCACTTCACTGCCTGCTGTTGAAATTAACATCTAATAACAGGAGAGGTGCTCTGCTTCGTAAACAGCACATCAGTCTTTCTTTGCTCAGAGCATTGACTCATTTGTTAATGGTAATATTGAAGGTGAAAAATGTTGATTTTGGCTTGTTATTACAGGCAGCTAATATATGCTGGTCCATGTTTTATGGCTTCCGGGCTCTAAAATTGTTGGTTCATTGTGTGGGCTAATCTACATTAGCCCTTCGGGCGGCCGAGCTTCTAGTCTATCTAATGCGACAAATCTCTGTCTGTCTGTATGTAATCCGCGTATCTCGAGAACCGTTCGTCCCACCGGCTTCAGATTCGGCACGCGCGTTCCCCACCCGACGTGCGGTTTTCCGAAACCGGCGTGAAACGTTCTGAATCTCCTTATGCGGAGCTGATTGTTGACATCAGGCCTCGACCCGACCCGACGTGCGGTTTTCCGAAACCGGCGCAAAACGTTTGGAATCTCCTTATGCTGAGCTGATTGTTGACATCAGGCTGTTCTGGAGGAAATCAGCGCAAGCGCTGACTCATTGTGACATCACTTCATAAAAGGCTCTGACATCACGTATGCCACATGAGCCAATGGGCATAAATGGACACAGGCAAACGGTCAAAACGGGTCCTATGACAACAGGTATAATGGGGTTTGCATTAAAGGGGGAACCGGCACTACCACATGAGTCAATGGGCATAAATGGACACAGGCAAACAGATGGTCAAAACGGGTCCTATGACAACAGGTATAATGGGGTTTGCATTAAAGGGGGAACCGGCACTGTGTCTGCAACACAGTCGGAGGCACAGACAGATACAGAGATCTCCATAATGGGCATAAAGGGACACAGACAAACAGATACAGAGATCTCCATATACAGTATGGGCATAAAATGCATGCAGACAGACAGATACAGATATCTCCATATATGAGCATAAATGGACACAGGCAAACAGATGGTCAATACGGGCCCTACAGAGATCTCCATATATGGGCATAAAATGGACGCAGACATACACATAACTCCATATATGGGCATAAATGGACACAGGCAAACAGATGGTCAAAACGGGTCCTACAGAGATCTCCATATATGGGCATAAAATGGACATAGACAGACAGATATCTCCATATATGGGCATAAAATGGATGCTTACAGACAGATAACTGTTACTCCATATATGGGCATAAATGGACACAGGCAAACAGATGGTCAAAACGGGTCCTACAGAGATCTCCATATATGGGCATAAAATGGACGTAGACAGACAGATATCTCCATATATGGGCATAAATGGACACACGCAAACAGATGGTCAAAACAGATCCTATGACAACAGGTATAATGGGGTTTGCATTAAAGGGCGGGGCATTCATTCCCTATTTACATTGTTCCCGAGTTGGCCAGGGCGCCGACTAGACGCTCGGCCGCCTCTAGTTAACTTTTAATGAGGCGTCACGCTAGACGGACGGACATAATCTGCAGGTTTTCATACTAAATAGTGACCCCTGATGGCAATCTCTGTATCTGTCAGTCCTTAGGGGCATGTTGGTTGGATCGGCGGTTCTACTAAAAGATTTTGTTTTGTATAACTGCATCGTGAAAGTACAGTAACGGCAGGGGAAGCAGCTAAGACCGTAGGCAAAAATCTGAGCTATCTGTGTGTATATGAAGATCCCTGATGGCATCGCTAGGACTAAGTCTCTGCGTGTCTGTGTGACGCAAATCGCATATGTGCCCATATATGGAGATCTCTGTATATGTCAGTCCATATCCCTTTTATATGGGCATGTTGGTTGGATCGGCAGTTCTACTAAAATGTTTTGTTTTGTACAACTGTACATTGTGCAAGTACAATAATGGCAGGGGAAGCAGCTAAGAACATAGGAAAAGATCTGAGCTATCTGTGTGCAACAGTTGGAGTCTTTAGAACCAACCGTGTGCCGTGAGACCCAAGGCATGCTGATTCGGGACCCCATGGGTCAATTAGTTGTAGGGATGTCTCAAAGTTAAATGAACACTGATGATTTCTTCTGTGCTTTTAGGGGGTGACCTACCCAGCCTGTCATGGCATATGGGCCAAGTGGGCTCCCCCACTGGAGAGGAGTCGCCTGGCCACCACCTCATTCTGTGGTAAATAATATGTCTTACATGGTGGACTCATTAGAATGGGCTGAAATTATGCTGTGTATTTCTATGTACTGAACTAAGAGCTCTCTTTCCATCCGTCTCAGGCTCTTATGCTGGTGCTGTCATTGCTATGCCCATGGCTGGGATTCTGGTGCAGTACTCTGGCTGGTCGTCTGTGTTCTATGTCTATGGTAAGATGGATGGGTGAGACGTTGTGTCATCCTGGGTGTGCATGCATGTGTGCATGCATACGTTTGTGTGTGTGTGTGTGTGTGTGTGTGTGTGTGTGTGTGTGTGTGTGTGCGCGCGTGTGTGTGTGTGTGTGTGTGTGTGTGTGTGTGGGTGAGAGAGAGAGAGAGAGAGAGAGAGAGAGAATGAAGGCCAATACACACTCCTTCTGACGTCTGAAAATCACCCGGTTCAGAAAACCTTCCCCGAACGATTGTTTGGAGACTCAGGACATCTGGAGGCGCATGGGTTCCATGGGTTCCAAGGAAAGGTTCTGGGACTGCCTTTCTGAAGCTCGGAATGACGAGTTATATCACCTCCCATTTAGAAGAAAAGTTTGGGGGGTCGGACGGTTTATGAGCCGCTCTTGAGTCAAGAAAGGAAAGCGAATTAAATGGTTTATCATGAAGCTCAATGTATACTCATCGAACGACAGTGTCGCTTGCCAAGAGGAACTAATCTAAAAGATCGGTTCTTCTGACAATGTCGTGCGACAAAGTGTTAATCAGGTGTAATTGTTCCATTGATGGCAGAAGAAGATCTTGTTGAGAAATATTTACACTTGTTTGACCATTGATATCCTGTAGCCCAGAAAAATGTTATGGTCTTGATTGGCAGAGAGTCCAGGGAAAGTGAAATGGATTTAACCGGTCAGGCAGGCAGGCTGGGTATTGATTTCTTTGGTCGATGTTTTGGCGTGTCTGTGTAGTACAATAAATATCCAGCACCCTTCCCCTCTCTCTATCAGGACTGGATACAGTTAACCATCCTGTCTGAGATTTATTCTCAAGGGCATTTTGGAAAGAACAGCAATCCAAATCTTACATGTGTTATTATGCAACTACTGTACTGTACGTGGTAGAATTGATTGATTATTTCATTAGACAAAATGGAGAACAGTACAAGTATAGTCAATACAATTGAAATGTAGTACAGTACAAGTACAGTTAAACACCCTGCCTAAAAGGAACATCCCAAATAAGACCTTTTACGATCTTTTTTTACGTTGGAACCCCAGTATTTAATTCATGGACAAATCACGGAATCAAATCTGTGGTAACATTTTAGATTTGAAGTTCTGCAGACCTCTAACATGCTGTCTGTCTGTCTGTCTGTCTGTCTGTCTGTCTGTCTGTATGTTGTCTGCCTGCCTGCCTGTTGATGCTGAGCAGGGTGTGTTGGGTTAGTATGGTATTGTTTCTGGATCTTCGTGTCTTACGAAAGCCCGGCCGCACACCCAACCATCTCAGATGAGGAGCGCTGCTACATTGAGGAGAGCATTGGAGAAACTGCTAAGCTCATGGGTCCTGCTGAGGTGAGGGTGACTGGACAAACAACTCAGAGTGTACAAATGGAAATGATGTAACTTACCCACTGCTCTTAAATCTAAAAACAACATAAACACTGTGCGAGAAACATAAGAAGAAATACATAAAACAAACATTAAAAGCATCTGTAGCAATTGCATTTTCAGATAGAATCTGCCACCAAACCATTCAGCATTTTTTTTTAAATACCTAAAATCAGCTCATTTACCGGTATTTGCTGATCTCTCAATACTTTAAGTGGTTCCACGTTGCAGGACGGACAGCACACACAAAGGCTTGATGGCCAAGTTCAAATCTTACAGTATGTAGGTATAGAGAAGAGGATGTTGTTTGATTGTAAACTATAATTACTTGTTTTGTGTGATGGTGAGAGGGAAGCGTATTATTACGCATTATTTTGTGCTTTAACTATTGAAAAATAGCAGATATACAAGCTCACAGCGCGGCACAGAGTGCTGCGCTGCGAGCTTTTATGAAAAATCGTGAAAATGTGTGCAAGTCCCCCATCGCAAAATCCCTCATCTCAAAATATTTAGTTCCTGGGACCCCCCAGAAGCAAAATCTGAGTTACAAATGTTCGCCTAAAAAATACATATATTCAAAGATTTGCACACAGATTTGCACACTGGAGGCACGCATGTAAAACAGAACACCATAACCTGTTGTAGACTCGGATGTAGGGATGGGACACTATCAAGCAGGCAACAGGTATTTTTGTTGATGACAATACGTTAAAGTTAAATATTTATGTAAAAAAATGCTTAGACAATGAATCCATTCTTATACTCCACTGTAGAAATTTAAAACCCCCTGGAAGAAGTTCTTCACCTCCATGCCTGTCTATGCAATCATCGTGGCCAATTTCTGCAGAAGCTGGACCTTCTACCTGTTACTGATCAGCCAGCCTGCATACTTTGAGGAGGTGTTTGGCTTTGAGATAAGCAAGGTAAGACAACAGTGTGCACATGCAGGTGCACGCACGCATGCACTCACACAATGTTATTATTTGGTATGCGTGTGTAGCAGTAGTGGCTCAGAGCCTCTGCCTGCATGACCAAAAGGCCTAATATCTCCCCCATCCAAGAGGAAATGTCCCTTTAGGCTAGGGGAGACCTGGGTTTAATTTACAATGCGTTACAATGGGAAGTGCTTTGTGCTTTTTCCAGCACTCTCCGCAAAATCTAGAATTGTGTCAGAAAGCATTATCATAATTAATGCGACACATAGAGTATACTGTATCATGTGCTGTTGGATGTATCCACAGAAATACAGTAAAAAAAAGAAAAGGGATATATATATTTTTAAAGTAGGCTATTTCGGAAGGCCTTTTCATGTTAAATTGTTGAGCAACCACCGTCAGCAATATCCTTTTGTGCTTATTTTCATTTATATGTTTTACCTTCCTTTATTGATTATGTGTTTTTAACCATGTAGCACTGTGGGATTCCCTGTGAATGAAAAGTGCAATACAAATAAAACATTATTATTATTATTAGTAGTAGTAGTATACCCAATGATCATTACTGTATCTAAGAGGAAATAGGCCTGTGGCGCTCTATCTTTAACTTTGGTTCGGCAATCTTCAACATTCTTTTGCGTTGTGTACTTCTGCAACCTTCCGCGTCCTTAATGCATTGTGTTGCTACGCCTCGCTGGTTTTTGCAGCTCAGTGATGTGTGATGTGCATGGCTGTAGGTTGGCATGCTGTCTGCTCTGCCCCATCTGGTGATGACCATCATTGTGCCCATCGGAGGCCAGCTGGCCGACTGGCTGCGCACGAGGAACATTCTGTCCACCACCACCGTCAGGAAAATCATGAACTGCGGAGGTGAGAAAAAAAAAAAGAATTATCAATTTCAACACCTTCCCTCTGAACAGCTCCAGGGGCGTGTTTTCACACCGTTTAGATTCGTATTCAACATATTGGTGCTGTCTGGCTGTTTAGGACATACTGTACAAGACTGGCTATGTCTTATATCAGTTGATATTTGTTTTTGTCACAATATAGTTCTAGATGTCATGTTGTGATAGTATAACTGTAACTGTTAGATTGATTTAATCTGTCATGTACTGTATGTCACTGGGTGCAAACTGTGTGTATCATGGTTAAATGAACTGGCATTATGATGGCTGACAGCATGTGGCCTGTGTGTGTGTGTGCGCGTGTGTGCGTGCGTGCGTGCGTGCGTGCGAGCGTGCGTGCGTGCGTGTGTGTGCACACGCGTGTGCGTGCGTGTCTGTGTGTGTCATCCTTTGTTTACTTGGTAGGCTTTGGCATGGAAGCCACCTTGCTGCTGGTGGTGGGATATTCCCACAGTAAAGGGGTTGCCATCTCATTCCTGGTCTTAGCGGTCGGCTTCAGTGGCTTTGCTATTTCAGGTCAGTACGGTAAAACAATACTCTATGTGTCTACAGTTGAAATGATGTGGCTTTAGTCTTTGTTTTTTTCATCATGATATCCAAACATGATATCCATACCACCATACTATCCATACAACAATTCAATATCCTGCCAAGATACAGCAGCTCACTGTTCAATCGTCATAGATGTTGCATAGCCAAAGCATCGTCTAAAGCAATGGTTCTCAAACTTGGGGTCTGGACCCCAAGTGGGGCCCCCAAATATTTTTTTCACTCAACGGTCAAAAGAACAACATACAGCATAAGTGTATACAGGGTATCTGCACATTTAAAAAGTGACAATGTTAGGACTTTCAAGACCGTTTTAATACCAAACTGGCCAAATATTATGTAAGCAAGAGGGGAACATTGTGAAAATAGCCGATCTACATGCTCACAACGCCTCACAGTGCGAGGCGTTGTGAACATGTAGTTTGGCTATTTTCACAATATTTATCTGTGGAACCGAGTCACATTAAATGTAATACCTACAATTCCAAGTGTTTCTCAGGGTGGGGGTCCCCAGTTCAAATTTCACTTCAGGCAGCATGTGTGTATTTGGTCTATCCGACTCTAGGGTCTACATTTCTCAATGGAAGCGTAGGGAGACCACTGCCAACCACTGCAGATGCTAGTTATATTGTATTGACATGCTCAAGATAACATAGTCAGGGGATATTAATAAAACCTGGGAATAAATTCCTTACCAAACAATTTCTTCACCAATGTGTTCGTAAAGGTGTCTAGTAACATACCGTTATCTAACAAAGATTGAAATTCAACATCCCTAGGAGAATCTTTGACAGCTAGGGTAATTCTGGGTCTCATTCACTTACTATACACTATACCAGGGGTATTCAACTAGATTAGGCAATGGGCCGCAATTGTAAAATCAATTGAAGTCGGGGGCCACAAGACTGATTAGGCAGAGATGGGCACAAAATACAAGAAAGAATATATATATATATATATATATATTAGGGCTGTCAAATGATTAAAATTTTTAATCAGATTAATCACAGCTTAAAAATTAATTAATCATGATTAATCACGAATCGAACTATGTCCAAAATATGCCATTTCTGTCTGTATATTGTTGTGGAAATGGAAAGATAAAGGCGGAATAAGGCGGATACATTTATACAGTATGTACTGTATGTATGTATGTTTACCAGTAAGACTCCCTAATCGGGAGATAAGCGACCGTCAGGTCGCAGCGTGATTTTAGGTAAAAAAAGTATGTGTTTTTGCTTTTTGCCGGGGGTCCCTGGGGGTCCCTGGAGCTGCGGGGGTCCCTGGAAGGGTGGAGGTTGTGGATTTGCAGACAAGGAGTGTGTATGGAAATTTTCACATGGATAGGGGCAACGATGGCGGAGATATGAGTAGGGCAAAAGTGTGACGTCACGTGACAGACAGACTGACGTTTTGATAGTTACTGCGACCTGGCGTCACAATAATAATCATTAGTATTGTTTATTTTAATTATTATTATTAAGGAACTCCAGAAATCTCAGTTGGAACTGTTACCCCAGCGACCCGATGCCGGATAAGCGGTTGAATATGGATGGATGGTGGATTATTTATTTTAGAGTAGGCTACCTTATTTACCATTTATTGTGTAACAATAAAACACAGGCTTATAGTTTAATTATTGGAAAATAAAGAGCCTAAATGCAACAATAGTAGGTTTGTCATTCATGATGGAAAAAAACATTTTGGGGAAAAGTGGAACTTGAAAGTCATTGAGGGGGAGATGATTATTTGATATCTGTCTGGGCTACAGATAATTCAATCAGTTGACACACGCAGCACAAGCCAAGCTGTGCCGATTGTCTATATGTCAACTAGCCTCGTTAACCTGTGTTACACAGCTGGCGTAGTGTTGAAGACAAACGATCACGCATCCGATCGCGAGCATTTCTCTGGATCTAATGCAAGCAGTTGAAGCCTAAACTCGTGGATTTTAATGTGTTGCTGTTGTCCTCTCCAATTGAACAGCCAAAGGTGTAGTATATCTCTATTTCAGATGTATTGATGATCCGTTATTAATCCAGTGGCAGCAATGTTTCCAAGATGTTATTAGCAACTGTTTTTCAGGCAGAGTCACTCTCTCCCTCTGCTCTCTTCTCAGTGAGTGAGAGTGAGAGTGAGAGGGGGAAGTGGGGGGGGGAGGGGGAACAGGCTGCGCAGAGGGCAGCCTGTGTTCTCCTCGGCTGCAGTGAATGGGGTTGGTTCGGTTATGCTGCACGTGCGTTAATCACGTTAAATATTTTAACGTGATTAAGCCCAAAAATTAATTACCGCCGTTAACGCGTTATTTTTGACACCTTTAATATATATATATATATATATATATATATATATATAAAAAGTATCTAAATACTTGGTCTAATACTGACTGACCAGGATAATGTCACCAAGTTACTATCCTGGTGACAGTATCCTGGTATTTCCTAGTATTTCACATAATTTTTTTTTGGGCTTTTTATTTGATAGGATAGTAGACTGACAGGAAATGGGGAGAGAGATGGGGAATGACATGTGGCAAAGGTCGTCCGGATCGGGAATCGAACCGGCGATGCCAGCAGGCATCATAGCCTAGTATGTGGTATGCGCCTTGACCACTAGGCCAGCGGTATATCACTGCTAAGGGAAAAAATGACTCCCAAAAAAATGCTTTAAGTAGCATGTGAGGGGTCTAACTAGGCACCTTTACGAACACATTGGTGAAGAAATCGTTTGGTAAGGAATTTATTCCCAGCTTTGACATGTGTTCTGATAATATTTCCTGACTAATAACATGATTATGAAAGATTTGCCAAATCTAAATGCCTGGCTTCAGTGAGATCCCGGTAGATCTCTCACTGTGGCTTACAAAATGTACCCAAAAGTGCCCATTTGGTTCCATTTCTATGCTCTTTGGAGCTGACATGAAGGATTTTGCTGGTGTGTATAGTCATGGCCAAAACAACAAAAACCTTGGTTCCTATATGCCTGCTGTTCCTCAGCCTTCTCCTGGAGTGTTTAATAATTCATCCCTGGGCGTCCCTGGGGATGAGAGCGGCACGCTGTGCGCAGCAGCCAGCCAGGACACTCACTCATTCAGCCAGCCAGCTAGCGTGGGGGAGGTGCCGAATGTGGAGCAACTTATTGCTTCTTCCTTCTGCAACAAGATGGCTACTATATTTTGTACCATTTTATTCTGCCACTGTGTCTGGATTCTGTCGCTGTTTTGTAAAACAGTGGTTCTCAACCTTTTCAAGCCGCGACCCCCAAAAATCATATTTTAACTGGGGACCCCCCCACCCTGACGAGCACTAAGAGTTGAGGCATTACATTTTATATAACACGGTTGCGAGGCGTTGTGAGCATGTAGATCGGCTATTTTCACACATTCTGCCTCTAATATTTGACAATTTGTCATTTTACAGGTATTAAACTTTATGTTGGTTTGTTTACTGCTGTGTGAGAAAACAAGGTTTCACATTAAGTTAATCATCTGGGGACCCCCAGGTTGAGAACCACTGTTGTAAAGTACTGACATACATTGCAACAGGACAATATCTCAGTTACGTCTCATTCTGATTATAGATTAATTTTGTTCTATCAGGTTTCAATGTGAATCATCTGGACATTGCTCCCCGCTACGCCAGTATCCTGATGGGTATTTCAAACGGTGTGGGTACTCTGTCTGGGATGGTATGTCCACTGATCGTTGGTGCCATGACAAAGAACAAGGTGGGCCTCCTCTTCATTGACTTTCTATGAGTGATGATGGAGATATTTATAAGCCTAAGCAGTGGAAATAAACATAAGCATATGTGTAGGCCTAATAGTTACTACTATAGACCACACCTACGTTGACTTCTAAAGCATTTGTATAGATTCATAGATATACTAAAAATATAATGCTGTTAGTTATAATTTACCAATATTGTTGCATTGTTTTCAGTTTCCATGAAACCCTGCCTTATAATAATGTAATATTAAACCAATCGCAATGTAACGTTTTGTATTCGGACAGTGACAATTTTAGCAGATTATATATTATCATGATTGATTATGTGTGACGTTATAGAGTAGATCATGTGTTCGTTGATTATATTAATATCTAGTTCTTATGATACATCATTGATACGGGATAGCTTGTAAGAGTCTAGATGTCTCACTAGGACTGAGTAGCCAGTGTTTTGGTAAAGCCTATCTTGTTATGGTACAGCTCGTCCCAGAGGCCTTGGAGCCATACAGTATAACTCTAGCGTCTTACCATTCTTCTGGGCAGAACTACTTTACCACCAGAGTGTTAAAGGAGTAGTTCACCCCCAAAATTACTTTTTTTTTTCCTATTGATTACTCATGCCATGGAGAGTAGAGTTCAATAATATTTTATGTTTTTTGTCACATTCCTAAGACAAAAATTAGATTCAAGTACATTTACCCCCATTGATTTCAGATGGGGACCCGTTTCGAAACGGGTCCCCATCCGGAACGAATGGGGGTTAATTTATTGTTATCACGTTTTTGTCTTAGGAATGTGACAAAAAACTAAAAATATTATTGAACTCTACTCTCCATGGCATGAGTAATCAATAGAAAAAAAGTCATTTTGGGGGTGAACTACTCCTTTAAACTGTACTTCTGTCCATGATATCATTCATGTTACATAAAGCATAAACACCACCACCTAATACATTGTCTTGTCTCCTCATTTTCTCATTGATTATTGATTGATTACTGATTTCCACCACACAGTGAATTACAGTTTTTCCCATTGCTTCACGCTTGCTTCTTTAGACTCGAGAGGAGTGGCAGTATGTGTTCCTGATCGCGTCCATGGTCCATTACGGGGGTGTGATCTTCTACGGCATCTTTGCGTCGGGAGAGAAGCAGCCGTGGGCCGATCCGGAGCTGACCAGCGACGAGAAGTGTGGCTTCATCGACGAGGACGAGCTGGCGGAGGAGACCGGCGACATCACCCAGGGTTACGGTGCTCCTCTGGCGCCAGGTTCGGGCAAGACGTACGGAGCCACGTCCTCACAGGCCAACGGCGGCTGGCCCGGCGGCTGGGAGAAGACGGAGGAGTACGTTCAAGAGGAGGCGGCGCGCGGAGGAAGTTACGGATACAGGCAGGACGAAGACTACTCCTAGACCAGGGGTTTTCAACAGGGGGTCCGGGACCCCTAGGGGGTCCTCAGAGTTACTACAGGGGGTCCTCCAAATCTTTGTGTGATGGAAACCTTTTTTTTCCTCCTTTTTTATATTAACCACTTGAACCCTAGTGTCCATATTCTGAGAACTTTAGTCAAAAATAGCAGATCTACAAGCTCACAACGTCTCACGCTGCGAGGCGTTGTGAGCTTGTAGATCGTCTATTTTTGGCAACGAGGTTTGGTGTAGAGGGGGAAAAAAGAGCACACTAAGTACAGAGTGAAAGGTCAAGTTTATTAGGCCTAAGTATTGACGGTTCAAGTGGTTAAATATATCTGAAAACACAAATTGACACAAATCCAAAATACCCTGATGATTGTGCGATCATCAGGGTACAATTAAACTATATGGAATCTATGAAAAGGTTGTGGGGGGGTCCCTGCTTCATCTCTCTCTCAACTAAGGGGTCCTTGGACTGAAAACGTTGAAGACCCCTGTCCTAGACCAAAACGACTTAAACCCCAGGCTCTGGTGCACCAAGTACAGGTTTTAAGTGGTAAATACGCAGTGAAATGCTCAGTGTTCTTTTAACTCTGAGAGAGTGTACATACAATTGGATAAATTAACACTGAGGATTTTAACTGTGTACATCACATTCACTATAAGAACATTTGTAGACAACTTTTGCTGTGTTTGCGTCAGTTTAGTCCTAAAATAAATGGTGTGAACAAACAAGAAATAAGAAAAAAAAAGAGAAATTACAATCCATTGTTGTATGTTTGCACAAATTCAGAACATAATTTAAAAAGAAAAAAGGCCTAAAGATTATTATTGTAAAAATACAAAATAAATAGCAGAAAATATTAAATATGATAAAAGTGTAACACATATCAAATTGGCAGGTTGTAAATGTATTATTATGCATATGGATATATTTGTTTGGAGTGCAATTGCGTGTAACCACCATGTGAACAATGTTCATCTCATCAGCCAGAGCTTTTTGATCATCACGTACAGTAAAATCCTCAATATTAAAGGAAAACGTTGACGATTTCCAACCTAAATTCTATTGTTCTGACATGAACAAGCTCAATAATACAGTGTGGCAAACGATGACGTCAAACAGGTTGTTTCTCACCCTCGAGCGTATGGAATATATACGCCTGGTGATGTGAAATGACTTGACATTTTGTTAGGGAAACAGACATGCACAGACATGCACTCCGGCCTTTTCCTCCTCTTTGCCAGAAATTGCAGATTTACAAGTTTACAACGCTTCACAATGCGGCATGCTGCGAACTTAGACCGTAGATCGGCTATTTCCGGCTAATGTGCCCTCCCCCCAGAATAGGAGGGGTTTGTTTTAAAGTGGTTATGTTTTCCTTTGATTTAACTCTGAGGGTTACATTTACTGGGTCCATTTGAGTCACTTTTTACCCTCTCAGAGTTAAATCAACACTGAGGAATTGACTGTGCGCAGGGTTGTGTGCCATTCATATGAACTGACCCCTAACTGGGTCTTATTACAATCCATCTCCTTCACAGTGTACAGATATGTCACTACACAGAATCGTAACCAGAGACTAGACACTTTGCTAACAATAGGCTGAACTGCATCTCTCCTGAATGCACTGAGAGTACTGTCTCTTGCACAATATGGGATTATTTTTCTTAACATTAGTTTGTGTGAGTGTGTACTGTGTGTGTGTGTGCGCGCGTGTGTGCGCGCGTGTGTGTGTGTGTGTGTGTGTGTGTGTGTGTGTGTGTGTGTGTGTGTGTGTTTTTGTAAAAAAAAAAAGAAAAGAAAAAAGAAAATGTGTCCTTCGTGTACACATAAGTGACCAGGCATAGAGAACGTGTTTTAAGAATGGCATAATTGTCTTTGTTATACTGTGCTTACAGCTATTATGACTTTTGGTCCAATTGCATCATCGTTTGCCATTTGCAGTGGTGGAAGAGGCACGCAGGTTTTTTACTTAACTAAAAGTAGCAATACCACAATGTAGAAATACTCTGTTACAAGTAAAAGGCCTATATTATAAGACATTCTGCTGAAAAAAATAGGCCTTAAGTGGGACATTTATGTTTTGTATTAATAATATACATCTCCAAAGAAACTAGTAACTAGTAAAGCTGTCAAATGATTGTAGTGGATTAAGTTCTACAATTAAGTATACTTGATAAAACATGTTTTATCAAAACATAAAAATACTCAAGTTAAGTAAAAAAATACCTCAATTGTACTCAAGTACGTTACTTTCCACCACTGGCCATGTGTGATGAGTTTAGTTAAGACGTCAGCTCTGCAGTATCAAGTTAACAATTTGCAGCCCATCTCACCAGCAGTATGCATCGCCACACAGCAGTGTCGTCCGTTTTAGCTTAATTCTGAGAGAACGCAAAAATACACCTATTCTTAACTCTCCGTCTTTTTGCTGTACACAGAAGATAAGCCATTCTTCAGATCATGTTCTTCATTTTATGCCTTGCCACAAGTCAAGTCTTTCCAATGATTTGTTTTGTAAAACATATGTGATCTGGTAGAATTGATGAAAGAGTTAGAAGAGTACAAATGTAGAGGAGCTTATAAATCAGTGGTGGACAAAGTACTCAACTCAGTACTTGAGTCGAAGTACAGATGTACTCCTAGTCAAATATTACTCGACTACAAGTGAAAGTTGCCCTGTCAAATTTGTAGTTAAAGTACTATATAGACTACTTGTTTTTACAAATACTTAAGTATTGAAAAGTACATGCTTTTAAAAATGCTCAAGTATTCAAAAGTACAAATTACAAAGCATACTTGAAACAGGGCTCAAGTGGTTGATCAAGAAGTGGAGTCAAATGTATAATAAGGCCTATTTGCCTTTGAAATGTGGTTGAGTGAAAGTCATAAGTGTCCAAAAATATAAATACTCAAGTAAAGCGCAGATAAACTGTGCTTAATACAGTACTCAAGTAAATGTACATTGTTACTGTCCACCACTGCATATAGATCATATTATGACTTGCGGCTATCTTTCCGATGCTGTCTGGCTTTATGAAGGGTCTGTGCAATGCAGAGATTAGAAAAAAGTATGGAATTAACCAATCAGTATCTGTCTTTATGGCGACGTAATTAAGAAAGAAATACTAAGTAAAGTTTCATGAGAGAAAATGAAAATATTTCTAAGAGTAATGAAGAGAGATTCAAACTGTATGAGTATAAGATTATAAATAAGTGACGAGAACTTTGTCACATTTTCAGTGAAAATATTAAAGCGGCAAATAAATAGAAAAGTCAAATGACTGGAAGGATTTTCTTAAATAATATTAATCATGTGAATGTCCGGAAATGCCTATAGTTGGTATTACACTTACGCCACTGCAAAAATATTCTATTTACAATCCCATAGAAGACAAGGCATTTAGGGACCAGTCCATTTCCATAGAAAGAGACTGAAATGAGCCATAACATTGCTGATCCTAGGTACATGTATCTTGAACTGACCACTATAATGGGCTGGAAACACAAGCAAACACAGAAAATGTTTGTTCTTCATTCTGCACCTACTCAGTCAGCAAAACCCTGAGTATTCATTTAATGTCAAATTAGAAATGAGAAATTAATTTAATGTAAAATTATATCACTCTCAAATTTGGTGGTCTGTAAGGTTGTCAAGATATCATCACCCAGTGTTTCACTCGTCCGCAGAGACCTGAGCACTTCACAATATACAGTAATGTTCGATGTGTGTGGAAATGTATTTATGCATGGAGCAAAGTGTAATTTGTATGTTTCTCTTTTTCCTTTGGCATTCCTTGGACATTTGTCTTGTCCCTGTCTCTTAAAACCGATACTGACGTGTACATTTCTTTGCACAATTAACCAAAGGTGAAGTGTAGTCGTTGAAATGTTAAATGCTTCATTTATAGCAGTGGATCTCAACCTTTTCAGGCCTCGACCCCTAAAATAATCTTATTTGAACTGGGGACCCCCCACCCTGCACAAGCACTTGGAATTGTAGGAGTTGGCATTACCTTTAGTTTGACTCAATCTATTCCATTGTTATTTGCTATTTTCCCAATTTCTGCCTAATATTTGACCAGAGGTACTAAAAACTAAAGTCCTTAAGAAATGTGCAAATACCCTGTATACACTTATACTGTATGTTGGTTTGTTTACTGTTGAGTGAGAAAACAATGTTAATATTTAGCTAAACATCTGGGGACCCCCCAAAATAATTTGGGGACCCCTCTGGCGGTCCCGACCCGCAGGTTGAGAACCACTGATTTATAGGGTCATGTGGTGGTGTCACCCAACGAGAGTAGCTGATATAGATCAGTGGTTCTCAAAGTGGGGTCGAGGGACCCCCAGGGGTCCTTGAGGAGGTTCCAGGAGTTCCCCAGCTAAATGCGTTTGCCTATTTGAAATGAGCAAATCTACGAGCTGTGAGCTTGTACATATGCTATTTTCAAAAAGATCTTTTGAGACACAACAACACAATTCTTGAATGGGGGCTTGGCACAAAATCTTTGGAGATCCGGATCCGGGGCCAAATATACATATTAATTAAAGGGTCTTTGACATGAAAAGGTTTGAGATCCACTGATCAAGATGGTTCGTTTTCAACTAAGTATAAAATTACGCTAAAGACAGCAGCAAGGTATATGTGGACATGCAGGACCCATGGGTTTGGGTCTGCGTCTGCAACAAACATTACTCAGTGTACAAAGCAATAACTCCATAGTAACAGTTACCTTCCTCTATCTAAAAACACAACACGTAACGTAGTGGGGTTTTGTTTTTCTTTATGTATTTGTTTTCAAGTTGTACTTTTGTGATAACAAAAATGTAGGAAATCAACACAAATACTTGTAAAGAAAAAACTATTGAAATATATAAATATATATTAAAACGTATATTATAGTAATAGAGTCCAACACAAATATCTTTGACATGTAGAAAATGCCAGGAGTTTGTGCTGAGACTGCTCACCAGATGAGAATGATAACCCAGGCTCCACCTTTCCTTCTCCATCTCTGTTGTTGTTCACTATGGTTCCCAGTGGTCCTCATGAGGGTGTGCTGTTGTTTACTATTATCTCTCTCTGTATCACTCTCTCACTCTTCCATCCTCTCTCTGAGCCTGTTTCTCTCTCTCTCTCTCTCTCTCTCTCTCTCTCTCTCTCTCTCAGGCACGTGCACACATAGACATCAAAGGGGGCTTGAGCCCCTACCCTTTTACCCATGAATGCAGTTTTCACTATGGTGAAAGAAATGCAAATGCCCTCTTTCCATGCCATACCTGAAGGCAGCATTCAAGAGAATTGTCCTGTCCAGACTCTCCTGAACTTGAATGCAGCAACTTATGTTGAAATAATTGCCTTTTCTGTGTAGAAATTATGCGTATGAGTGGTATAACACACCAAAAATAGCCAACCTCCAAGCTCACAACGCGTCACAGAGCCGACGTCCAAGCTCACAACTGTGTGAGCTTGGAGGTCTGCTATTTTCAATATTTCAGCCCCTGCCTCTCTAACATTCTCTGCACGTCCCTGCTCTCTCTCTCTCTCTCTCTCTCTCTCTCTCTGTCTCTCTCTCTCTCTCGTTTTTCCTTTTATAAAATGTATTTATTTATGGTCGTTCTGTCAATGGCTGGCCCCTATTGCCTCACCATGCCGTACGTCCTTCTCTTATCTATTCCTCCTGGCCACAATAGGGGGACTGAAGGACTGTCTGTAATAATCGGTGACTGAACATTTTCAAAAGAATAACAGATGTGCAACCTGAAGTAATGGCTACATTTCCCTGTTTTTGTGCCTCTGAGTGAAGTTCCAGTGTGATATGGCTTTGTTTTTTGTGTAAATTGAGAGGTTTGTTGATGTCAAAACAAAATTCTCTATATCATTTTTGATAACAAAACCAAACAAAGAAGCTAAATCAGCATGTGTCCAGTGTGTCTGTTTTATTTGTGTGTGTGTGTGTGTGTGTGTGTGTGTGTGTGTGTGTGTGTGTGTGTGTGTGTGTGTGTGTGTGTGTGTGTGTGTGTGTGTGTGTGCGTGCGCGCGCACATCACAGATTAATGTGATTTAGTGAAGTTTTAAAATAATCTCTAGGCTTTGAATAAGTCAATTCTCTATTTTCGGGTATACAGGATCCCCATGCCCCCCAGCTCTAATTGAGAATTCTGGCTCGCTTTTCAGTACCAGTCATTTGTGAGTAGGAGGTATAGCCTACTTACCCATTTCTAAAATGGTGTAATTTGTTTTGAAACTCTTTGAAAAAAGCTGTCAAAAGAGGGAGATTGTGGTCTGGTCACAAGATAGCATATCTACCTTTATTGCTAATTAACACAATGAAAAAATATATATAACTGCTCATCATATATTTACAAAACTAGCTGCTTTGGACTGTAAACAAAGTACAAGGCATGGTCAGCGTCACTGGCGATCTGACAGGCGGCTGACAAAAAGACTAGACCAGGATTGTTCTACCTTAAAAGGGCTCAACTTCAGTCAAAATAAACTAAATTACTTCGCTACTCACCTAAACAAAGTTTAGGTGAGTTTTGCGTTGTTGAAAGTCTATTCTCCGTGGTGGGAAACCTCTCAGCACCCCACCCACTATTTTGACTGAAGTTGAGCCCTGGTAGGGGTACAGAAATCCTGTTCTAGTCTTTTAGCCAGCTGCCTGTGACAGAGCTAGGTTCACCATGGCTACAGGAAGTGCACAATTAATGGTTGTCCTGAGAAATCAATAGGGTCACTCTACCCCCAGTGTTCTGCTGGAACCATTGACTGTTCTAACCTCTTAATGGAGATGAGAGGGTGGAGGAGCACTTATTGCGCTATTTGGAGGAACTATTGGATCTAGGGCCTGTTACGGTGCAAGGTAGGAGTGAAGGACCCAAGTGCAGACAGTGAAGTACAGGCAGGACGGTTCAGATGCAAGGGGTTAACTTGAACTCGATGAAGGAAACAGTAGGAACAGTCGTGAGAAATCACTAGGAAAAGCACTCGGAAACTAACACTGGGAATTCAAGCTCAAGCAGGGACGTGCTGGCCATTGGGAAAAGAGAGACAACTCCCGAACGGCCCGTTCATTCCCGGCCGAAACCTCGTCGGGCAGAAACCTCGCATCTCCAAGTTTAGTGCCACATCTCCAAGTGGCACTAAACCTCCCGGAAATCCCGTCCGCTCCCGCAAATGTTGCTATATCCGGCTGGATCCGGTCGAAAAAGGCGGATCTGCGACCCACGGTGTGTTCTAAACCGGTTCTAATTCGTTGTCGAACTGTCAATCTGGCAAATGCATGATTGTAATTCGCTGTGGGAGATGTGGGCGTCTAAAAGTGACCAACCACTGGTCTCAGATGGAGACTGGGTTCTCCTCTCGAGAGTCGAGACTCACATGCGTGAGAATATAATCAGCTCGTAACAGTAAACAGACAGGTTTTTGACAGGTCTTGCTTAATATGAATAAAATAACAGTACATTACAGCTGTCGGTTCTTTTTCGCTGGACATACAACTGGACAAGCTGCGTCAGCCTGTGCGACGCACGGCAGCCTGTGTCTCACTGTGAGAGTGACATAACCTTCCCCCAAATAGGTAAGAAAGACATCATTCTATAAATTAACCCGATTATATGAAGCCTAAATGGTTCCGCCGCCGTGCAGAACCGTTTTTAACATCAGTTTTTAACGATTTTTAACCGTAGAAAGATGAGTAAAATAAAAAAAAAAAGCGATATTTTTTTCGCGCGCACGCGGGTGAACGATATTTCTTTCGTGCGCACGCAGGGGACCTCCCGGAAATGGTTATCGCCAACTTGGGATGTCTGCATCATACAAGGCCGTCGCACAAAAGTATTGAAAACAACAGATCTACAAGCACACAACGCCTCGCGGTGCGAGGCGTTGTGTGCTTGTAGATCGGCTGTTTTCACTAGTTTAAATCATTTTTAAAATGTCCAAAACAAACAGTTTTGGACATACAAGGTTTCCACCCGACAACAACTAAATATACCGTAACTCATGTAATTGGCCCACTGGCTTGTCACTTGTCATGATCTGAAATGGCAAATATTTGAGTAGCAGCAGAGATATAGAGAGATAGCGCGCAATGAAGGCCTCTCCAACTCTTTTTCCCGGGCTAAATCAGGGGCCCAGCATGTCCCTGAGCTCAAGGAAAACATACAATGGAAACACAAGGTAAACAAGACTGAACAGACATTATGACATTACTACAAAATAAATGTACACAAGTGTAAAGCAAAACCTCACAAAGAAACAAAGACTACAACAATACTTTGAGATTAAATGAACACAACTGAAAAGTAAAACACTAACTATAACTAGGAAACAAGGAACACAACAGGGAGACAGAACATGAGACACATTAATCTCATAGATACGGGATCAGGACACAACCCCACAGCGCCTGGTCAGGCATTAGAGCCTATGTGGTATATGCGGCTGGACCGCTATGCCAGCGGGCTCCCCCAAAGTTAGGACTTCCCGTCCGCTCCCGCAAATGTTGCCATATCCGGCTGGATCCGGTCAAAAAAGGCGGATCTGCGACCCGCGGTGTGTTCTAATCCGGTTCTAATTCGTCGTTGAACTGTCAATCTGGCAAATGCATGATTGTAATTCGCTGTGGGAGATGTGGGCGTCTAAAAGTGACCAACCACTGGTCTCAGATGGAGACTGGGTTCTCCTCTCGAGAGTCGAGACTCACAAGCGCGAGAATATAATCAGCTCGTAACAGTAAACAGACAGGTTTTTGACAGGTCTTGCTTAATATGAATAACAGTACATTACAGCTGTCGGTTCTTTTTCGCTGGACATACAACTGGACAAGCTGCGTCAGCCTGTGCGACGCACGGCAGCCTGTGTCTCACTGTGAGAGTGACATAATCTTCTCCCAAATAGGTAAAAAGACATCATTCTATAAATTAACCCGATTATATGAAGCCTAAATGGTTCCGCCGCCGTGCAGAACCGTTTTTAACCGTTTTTTTTAACCATTTTTAACCGTAGAAAAATGAGTAAAATCCGAGAAAAAAACGATATTTTTTTCGCGCGCATGCGGGTGAACGATATTTTTTTAGTGCGCATGCAGGGGACCTCCCGGAAATGGTTATCGCCAACTTGGGATGTCTGCATCATACAAGGCCGTCGCACAAAAGTATTGAAAACAGCAGATCTACAAGCACACAACGCCTCGCGGTGCGAGGCGTTGTGTGCTTGTAGATCGGCTGTTTTCACTAGTTTAAATCATTTTTAAAATGTCCAAAACAAACAGTTTTGGACATAAAAGGTTTCCACCCCACAACAACGAAATATAACTCATGTAATTGGCCCACTGGCTTGTCACTTGTCATGATCTGAAATGGCAAATCTTTGAGTGGCAGCAGAGATATAGAGAGATAGCGCGCAATGAAGGCCTCTCCAACTCTTTTTCCCGGGCTAAATCAGGGGCCCAGCATGTCCCTGAGCTCAAGGAAAACATACAATGGAAACACAAGACTGAACAGACATTATAACATTACTACAAAATAAATGTACACAAGTGTAAAGCAAAACCTCACAAAGAAACAAAGACAAACAATACTTTGAGATTAAAGGAACACAGCTGAAAAGTAAAACACTAACTATAACTAGGAAACAAGGAACACAACAGGGAGAAAGAACATGACACATTAATCTCATAGATACGGGTTCAGGACACAAACCCACAGCGCCTGGTCAGGCCTATGTGTCAGGCCTATGTGGTATAAGCCTATGTGGTATATGCGGCTGGACCGCTATGCCAGCGGGCTCCCCCAAAGTTAGGACTTGTTGAACCAAAAGTCTTCTGCTAACTACTGTGCAAGTATATCCTCTGTAAATTCTATATACAGTCAGTAGATGTAGACTGTATTGCTAACTACTACTTGTAGCACCATAGAACTGTATTATTATATACAGAAGATGAGCATATGAACAACTTTTATTTCTGCATGCAGAAGTAAAACAGACATGTCTCTTTTAGTTATGTCTAAAGATGCTGTGCATTGTGATGCATAGATCCTGTCTCACCATGACAGAGCTCTGGGCTTGATTGATGTGCAACTTTGGCATCAGCAGATGCTAAACATCCACACTTTTATACATGCGTCAGTGTGTGTTTGTGTTCTCTCTATCTCTCTCACTCTCTCTCTCACACACACTCACTCACACACACGCACGCACGCACGCACGCACGCACGCACACACACACACACACACACAGATGCAGCAATTAGATCGCGAGCCATGTCTGGGCTCAGATCATTGCACTTGTTAATTTGACAGGCTCAATAAATGTGTCACCAGCCCTCCAAATTATTTTCTCACAGCCAACCAGCCGTGACCATCATGTTGTCCCGGATCAGCCGTGGGAGGTGACCCATAACTGCTGCTTGGGACCATCAATTCACCAGGATATACAGCACATTCTGCCTCTTTCTACTGAGCAGGGGCGTCACAAGGGGGGGGGAGTGGGGGAATAGTGAGTTACTATAGGGCCCAAGGTGAAGGGGCCTTAATTATTTTATACTTTAGCTATTGAAAAATAGCAGAAGCTCACAGCACGGAGCCCGTAGATCTGCTATTTTTGAAAAGTCGTGAAAATGTGTGTAAATCTTTGAATATGTGATATCTATTAAGCGAACATTTTAAATCAAATTTTGCTTCTGGGGGGTCCCTGGAAGTAAATATTTAGAGATGGGGGTCCGTGGCCAAATACATATCATTTTTTTATTTTAAATATTCAAAGACTTTTTTCAAAAATTGCAGATCTACAAGGTCTTGTATATCTGCTATTTTTCAATAGTTAAAGCACAAAATAATGCGTAATAATGCGTTCCCAGTCTAAATGGGTTAAACCCCCTCCCCAGAAGAACATTCATGTGGGTCCCGCAGTGAATCCTTGTACCCAGGGCCCAGAATGTGGTGCGACACCCCTGTACTGGTTCTTTCTACTGAGCATAAATGATACATAAAATCACACAACAAAATTGCTTTGCGTGTGAGCATATTATGGTGGTCGGTCATTAAAGATATCTCCTGTCAGTACAAATATTAGCCTATAAGTTCTAATCTGCGTCATAGCGTGTATACATACAAGTGTGCGTGTTTGTGAGTCAGACGCCATGGCTGCTAAATTGAGAAAATGCGTAAGCATATGCTCAGCGTTTTAAATGACTGCTCACGTGTGGGTGTGGGGCAGGTGCTGTCAGAGGGGCTCAGGGGAAGGGGAGGAAAGGAGGGGTGGGTGTGGATGCCAAAATCACTCTTTAATGACTTGGGGGCCGTGCCGGGGTTGTACTAGGACCCCTGAGACCGCACACGCTCATAAATAAGCTCCTGATTTGCACACAGTGCCCCGAGCACCACCCAGGAATACAGCACGACAGTGAGATCACCTTCTCTGGTTCCTCAGAGGGGATCGTAGTAGGCTAGTATACAGCAGTGGTTCTCAACCTTTTCAGGCTGTGACCCCCAAATTATTAATATTTTAACTGGGGACCCCCCCACCCTGACGAGCGGTTAAGAGTTGAGGCATTACATTTTGTATAACATGGTTCTATTGTGAAAATAGGCGTTGTGAGCATGTACCGGTAGATCAACAATTTTCACAATTTCTGCCTCTAATATTTGACAATTTGGCCATGTTTAATTTGTCATTTTAGAGGTATTAAAAAGTCCTTAAATTGTCACTTTAGAAAAGTGCATATACCCTCTATACACTTAAACTTTATGTTGGGTTGTTTACTGTTGAGGGAGAAAACCATGTTCCACATTAAGATAATCATCTGGGGACCCCTCCAAATAATTTGGGGACCCCCCTGGGCAGGTTGAGAACCACTGGTATACAGTATCTTCCAAGAAAGAAAGAAAGAAAGAAAGAAAGAAAGAAAGAAAGAGATAATTCATCTGACCACAGCAGATAGGAGATTCCCAAATCTTCAACAATACACATATACTACACATCATACATGTATGCCCCGTACATAAATTATAATTGTTTGTGTGTGAAGCGGAGCCACGATTGCTTTAATTTAAATGGAAAGATACAGAGTAGAGATATAATCTTATTTATGAGATGTAACATAGATTCTTGTTGGAGATCACCTCTCCTCCATTCTATGGCACCAGTCACACACCCACACGTGACCTCTCCTAAGTGTTGAATGAAGAATGGGTGTGTTTTTACTGAACTGTGGGTGAGTTCAGTCAGATCCTATATAGATATGCAATGCAGAGAGTGGCTACAGTGTTGTATCATTATTGGTACACCTCAAACAGTCTGGTTCTATATAATGCAGTTCTATGCAAATATTGAGTAACCCCCCCCCCTCCCCTAACTGTCTTTAGATAACTGCCTTCTCAGAGGAAGATAGTGATTGGCTCCTAAACAACTGGGTCCACCTCTTGGTGCTAACTGGGCAGCAGGATTGGTTGGAAAAGCCAACCTACGATACTACCACGACGTATATAAATGTTTATATTTAGCCAGCACCTTTCCCAGCCCCCACCAGCTCCTCTTCCACAGTGAACTGCGTCATAGGATTGCAGTCAAGGGGGAGTCTCTGGGGCGTGGCTGCACTCGAGTCAGAAACTATCCTTCCAAATTGCCCACAGCTAGCCAGACACACATGCACACACCAAATGTAATCATGCTCAAATACATGGACATGCATTCACCTTTCCCTCTAAATTCCAGCGGGTCTTTTTGAGGGAGCAGAGGAGAAAGGACAGAAAACTGTTTCAGAAAGATGCAAGAAGAATGAATATAGGACTCACAACCCTCTGAAAAAACAAACAAACTCAAGGACATTTGCTCCGTCAAAGAGAAAGGCCTTGGCTATTCAAACCTCTTTGTATTCCTGAGGAATGGAAGGACGCAGAGAAGGGATGTTTGGGCAGTATTAATACCATTATCTCTGGCTTTCATAGTCATAGTCATTAGTAGCCTAGTTCTTACAGAAATGTGTATACCGGAGCCCAAATAAATATGTGGAAAGTCTTAAATGTTCACCAATGTACAATTCAAATCATATTGTGAAACAACTTGACGAGTTCTTAAATTGTCTTTCATTGGGATATCCGTTTCAGCACTGGACAGTTCCACAAAACACAGTTTCAGGCATTTGAGTTTAGGGGCACAAATACCTAAGAAACAATCTTGTAATAATTACATGGATAATAAAAGCCAGAATTAGAGAGGGGTATGCTTGGGCACGTGTGTTCTGTGTGTGTGTGTGTGTGTGTGTGTGTGTGTGTGTGTGTGTCTATATGCTCCTTATTCAGTCTAGCCTCTTAATGCCCTTTCACCAGATGGGAGCTAGCAAGGGGTGTGAGGAGGGGGTCTATTTCCCCAAGCCTCTGCATCAGGCTTCCTTTTGTCCCTCTGCCTGTCACTGCTGGCTTCACAGTGGGGTGACGCACTTACTCCAAATCTCATTAAAAAGTGAGAGATGGGTGAGAGGCTTTGATGTCTAATGCATGGGAGGAAAGCTTGTGAGAACATAACAACAAATCAGAGGCTGGCTTGTAAAAAACCCGTTCTACTATAATGCAAAATATTAATTTTTCAATTACAGTATTAAAATATTGTATTACATGAAGGTTGTTTACGCACGTGCGCGCACACAACCACCCACCCGCCCGCACGCACGCACGCACGCACGCACGCACGCACGCACGCACGCACCACACACACAGGATTTATTGATTTCATATTGTTCCATTGTCCATCTGATTTTATTACCCCTCAGTGAAGTGACAGGTCTGATAGAGAGGTCTCAGTCAACACACAAATAGAACTTTATCTTATGACTGCGTCGGAAACCTTGTATGTCCAAAGAAAATTAATTTCTCAAAGTATATTAAAAATAGCAATGTGTTGTGAGCTTGCAGATCTGCTATTTTCACTACTTTTGTGCGACATTCTTGTATGATGATGTAGGGCATTAAATTACGAAAAACTATACGTTTAAATATGGAGATATGAGGTTTCTATGTGGTCAGTCTTGTCACATGGTCAAGTGCAGATCAGACTCCACTGTTCAGTGCTTAGACACAGCTCACAACCGTCTGTCTTGTTACAAAGGGTTTGAATCTGCATGCTGATTATTTATGAAGGATGCAGTAACTTTGGGTATGCTAGTTACATTTAATTTTTGGAGCAATGACAAACAAATGTATTAACATCTGTGATGAAAATATAACAACTGTCGTCAAAAGGCTAATTTCCATATGCGGATATATGCTTGTCATGACTATATATAACATAGTAAAATATTTTGAAACTGAAAGCCCCTAAATCATATTTTACAAATTGTAATATCTGAAAGCTATGCTTATTCAATCTTCCAGGGGTTGAAATAATAACAACCCTCCGGGTGTGAATGACAGTAAATTGGGGATTCTATCAGACCCCATAATTTCCTTCTGACTGGTAGCAATTGTGCTGCAATTCATTGCAATTGTGCATAATAATTGGTGCTCCTCAATTGGAGTAATTACCATGCCTTAACACACTAATTTCATGAGTAGCTTTGATGGCCTTATTTATCCAATTCCCATTGCATACACTGGGTGTAGCCTAACCACTCTATACTGCTATTGAGAGCATATTCGTATGGGAAATAGATCCAACGTTTTGAAATTACTTTATAGATTTTTTTTTATATTGTGACAAATCATTGATGCACTGTGCCTTTAAGAGCTGAATGTGTGTGAGAGCATAGACACCTTTGAGATGAGGCCTGATTAGACTTCGCCATCGGACGGTGTCGCACACAATAACAGCCGACCTACAAGCTCACAGCGCGGTGCGGATGCAACGCGCTGTGAGCTTGTATATCAGCTGTTTTCAGAATGAGTGAGTGGGAGGGAGCACACACAATAAACAAATAGGCCCCACTGAGCACTCAGGAGACACAGACACTGCCCTTGACATTTTACCATGAAAAGAAAGAGGCATCTTTTGATATTCCACCACAAAAAGAACACATAATGGGGTTTTATGGACATGTAGCTATGATGACATTTCTTATGCTTCTGGCTTCAGGCAAAATGGATCAAAATCATGATATAAATAATTTAATTTAATGAATAATGATGGCTTCACATGGTTGCAATGCCAGAACAAAATATCATTTTGATTACCACATGAAAAATATTTCTTTATCATAAGGTTAACTTTATTAAAGGTAAAGAGATTGAATAATAAAAAAAAACATTTCAACGTGGTTTAGTGGGTTAAACATAATTGTCTCATATTGTGCCTTTTTTATTGTGTAGTTTGTGATGGAAATATAGGTAAAATAAATCTTTAAACAAGCTGCTACCTTTCCCTCATCCTCCTCATTCAGAATCATAACAGTATTCCTTCCATCTAAACAACAGATGCTCATTATGAAAACATTTGCATAAACACCTTGTACTCATTGTCACCCCTGCATAATCTCCACCATGTATAACTTCAACTTTTCAAAGAGACAAAGGAGAAGCACAACTTGATGACCTGCAAATGCAGGATATTTACTTCCTACGCTGCTCAACATGTTTTACACACAGAGTGCACTTATAAGATAATTCCCCCGTAAGATATTTAGTCATTCATTGCCATTGCATTCAGAAATATCTGAAATTCTCACATTGGAAGCAGGTTGATGATATTAGTCCATATCATTTTTTTGACAGAGCACATTAAAATACACAGTAAACCCCTCCTGTTAATGTATCCATTTGTAACTATGAGAGTGTACAAATGCAACCAAATTGACCCCTCAGAGTTAAACTGACACTGAAGCAGGGGTCTTCAACAGGCCCGACAGGGGTCCGGGACCCCTAGCGGGTCCTCAGAGTTGTTGTGAGCTTGTAGAGGCGTTGTGAGCTTGTAGATTGGCTATTTCCGGCAAAGAGGTTTGGTGTAGAGGGGAAAAAGAGCACACTAAGTACAGAGTGAAAGGTCAAGTTTATTAGGTAATGAACGCTGGTCATTGCCTCGTGGTTGAATACCTGAAAACACACATTGACATGAATCCAAAATACACTGACGATTGTGCAGTCAAACAATGAAACTATATTGAATCTATGAAAAGGTTGTGGGGGTCCCTGTTTCATCTCTCTCTCAACTAAATAGGGCTCTTTGGCCTGAAAACATTGAAGACCCCTGCACTAAATGGTTTTTACTGGACATGTGAAGTGTGATTGGCAGAATGGAGTCCCAAGGAGATGGTAAGGATAAGATAATGTCACGCGCTCTCTTTTGTCACATCAGCTCTCACTTCTTCCTTTGTTATCTTGTGTGCGGTGCGTACATCTCTCCCTCCCCAGAGCCGTCACTTGGTCACCGCATGGTGACTCACACACTGCAGAGAGCCTTCATCTGAATGACACATGGGATGAGTCACTCACAAAGCCATCCGATATGAGATATATACCTGCCTATCACAGTCTGTGTCGCTCACACACTTAGACACACATGTCCAGCTGCACACCTGCGTGTGAGCGTTTGAATTACTATACTTGTCAGGATGCAATTTTATAACGGTCATCTTTATTGTTGCTATTTGAACCCTAGCTAAAGCTTGAGTTATAATCTCACAGCGTGTAGTGCTGATCAAATATTTTCGGTACACGACCAAGTATAAATTAGCTATAATGTCAAGTGTCAACCCCCCCAAACCCCTAAATCTAACCTCTAAATGCCTAAAAGATAAATGGTTGTGCTGCTGTTGCAGTGGAATACGATACTTACTCCTTTGGAGGGCTCTATGTTGACAACACCAGCTCAGATTGTTCACGTTTTCAACACAGTGTCTTTACACTGGAGGAAGTTGACCCCAGTGACAACAGGAAGAGAACGTCACCTTGATGACACAGCCTGGAGGGACCAGGGGCGTCGCACCAAATTCTGGGCCCTGGGTACTTTAACTATTGAAAAATAGCAGATATACAAGCTCACAGCGCGGCACCGAGTGCCGCGCTGCAAGCTTGAAGATCTGCTATTTTTGTAAAATTGTGAACATTTGTGCAAGTCTTTGAATATTTCAAATCCTTCTAAAGTTTTTTGAAAAACCTACCGTATGTTTCTATGGTGCTCCAACATATTCTCACCTCCAAAGCGTCAGACAACTGACGCGCTGTACTGCGTCGGACGAGGGGACACTTTGGGTATGCTTATACTGTTTCAAGTGTTGGACGCATTGGGTATGGCCAGTGGTCTAGGAAGAAAGAAAAAAAAAAGTCGTTCCCGAAGCGAGATTCGATACCACTATGAAGGGTTTACCAGCCACCCAACGTTACCGTTCACGCCACTATAAACAACGGAGCCGCGCCGTCTCAGGCGCCGATGAGCCCCGGGAGTGATCGGTGCGAACGGCGCATGAGCCGACTCAGCGGCGTTACCGAATTATGTGCCGTTATGGACAGAATAGTACATTTTGACCAGGGGACTGCTTCCGCGTCCGAATGCGGCTCAAAGAAGGGACTACATTCCGTTATTATCCTCGTTGTCAAAGATAAAAACACAAAAAAAAGGAATTTCCCAGTCGTCTCCTTAGTAGAGGTTCATGACTGCTAAAACTGAGACCCGGGTTCGATTCCCCGTGACTGGAAAATATTCCAGTAAACACATGTCGGCGCATGCGCTCTAAGACTCTCTGTTCTCGTCTGACACAAGATGCTGTAAGCGTCCCAAAGCGTCGCACGGGTGAAGTTGAAAGCGAGTTGGGAACTTGTCGGGGGGTTGAAGCAGAGGGGGTGAGAATGGACTGGGTGCTCAAACCTTCTCACGTGAAGGAGCCCCAAACTGATATGTATTTGGCCCTCATCTCAAAATATTTTGTTCCAAGGACCCCCCAGAAGAAAAATTTGAGTAACAAATGTTCACTTAAAAAATACATATGTTCAAAGATTTGCACACATTTTCACGACTTTTCAAAAATAGCAGATCTATAAGCTTGCAGCGCGGCACTCGGTTCCGCGCTGTGAGCTTGTAGATCTGCTATTCTTCAATAGCTAAAGTATAACATAATTCCAGGCCCCTCCACCTTGGGCTCTAGCAACTCAGTCCCCCCCCCCCCTTGTGACACCCCTGGGAGGTACCTCCAGGCTGTGTCATCATGGCTGCCAGTTCCCACCTGGATGTCATGTGGGAGTTCCGACTGCTCCATGCCGGACCGTACTTGAGCACAGATTTTAATACGTTACTTGAGTATTTAACATTTTCAAATCAATACTTTTAGTTGCTAATAACTTTGCAGATTAAGATTATTAACACAAAGCCCTATGTATGTATTTTGGCCATTTGAAAATAACAGTTCTACTCACACGCACGCACGATTGCACGCACGCTGTCAGTCCAAACCTCCACTGCAGGGACATGAATGTGTCTCTCTTGCTCTGTCTCCACCTGTCAGTCTGCCCCTCTTCCTTTCAGCTCACACACACACACACACACACACACACACACACACACACACACACACACACACACACACACACACACACACACACACAGACAGACAGACAGACAGACAGACAGACAGACAGACAGACAGACAGACAGACAGACAGACAGACAGACACACACACACACACACACACACACACACACACACACACACACACACACACACACACACACACACACACACACACAGACAGACAGACAGACAGACAGACAGACAGACAGACAGACAGACAGACACACACACACACACACACACACACACACACACACACACAGACACAGACAGACAGACAGACAGACAGACAGACAGACAGACAGACAGACAGACAGACAGACAGACAGACAGACAGACACACACACACACACACACACACACACACACACACACACACACACACACACACACACACACACACACACACAGACAGACAGACAGACAGACAGACAGACAGACAGACAGACAGACAGACAGACAGACAGACAGACAGACACACACACACACACACACACACACACACACACACACACACACACACACACACACACACAAACACACGCACATACAGACACACACCCGCACGCGCACGCACACACACACACACACACACACACACACACACACACACACACACACACACACACACACACACACACACACACACACACACACACACACACACACACACACACACACACACACAAAGCCAGTCCAATTCTGCTGAACTGCAAATACACGTGTATCCAGAACAGAGACGTCAATTGGGTATGGCTAGGTATGGCAGCTGCCATACCTTGGCTACAGGGGAAAAAATAAAATGTACTTCTTAAAATAAATTCATCATGCCTGTTGCTAAGGTATGGCAACATGACTGGTGTCTTGCTCGCACACAAAGGTGCACGAGCAAGACACCAGTCATGTTGCCATACCAATTAGCTTTTGCTGAACTGATGCCACTGATCCAGAAGGAGTGCTTTCAAACAAGACACGTTTTCACATTTTGATTTTGGTACAGTAGACCCATAAACACAACTGTGCACTGTTTTGGGTATTACAGGTAGTTGTTACAGTGACAGTATCAGCAAGTTCACAGCATGTTGCGTTGTGTTTGACTGTTTTTCTCTTTTGTTCTTTTCTGTAAAAGGGTAGGCACAATAAGCTTGGCTTCAGCCTAGACCTTTTCAGTAAGAAATGTGGTTCCCTTTCTTTAGTTTTTTTTCTATTAGCAAATTAAATTTAAATATTTAAAACTGACACACTTATGACCTTTTACAGACATAGGGAATTCAAAGGGTGGGAGAAGGAGGAGTATATAAGCAGTGGCGTCAGTTCAGCAAAAGCTAAGGTATGGCAACATGACTGGTGTCTTGCACGCGTGCCTTCGCGCGCGTGCAAGACACCATTCATGTTGCCATACCTTAGCAACAGGCATGATGAATTTATTTTAAGAAGTACATTTTATTTGTCTCCCCTGTAGCTAAGGTATGGCAGCTGCCATACCTAGCCGTACCCAATTGACGCCTCTGCATATACCGGTAAGGAGGGAAGGTGGAGAGGGAGGGGAGGAAGATGGACGGATGCTGCAGAAGGCAAGGAGGAGGGAAAGAAAGAGATTGTGGGAAGACACAGGAAGAGGGAGACTTCTTCATCGCAGCAGCACATCTCATCACATGACTGTACAAGCTGGGCCATGCAGCCAATCACAAAACTATCATCCATGAAGACAGAGGGGGAACACAGCACAAATGAGAGCTAGAGAAGATGGAGAATAAGAAGCAAGAAGCAATGAGAGCAACAAGAGAATCGACTTGGGTTCAAGTCAAGAATACAGTTGTGATGAGACTTGACAAGAGGCACATTTATGATTGGATTTGATTATGGAGAAAGATAGAGCATTTGACACGTCTAGTCAAGTCTAATATATTTTATCTTTTTTATTTATTTTTTCTTACTTATCATAAATACAGTTTCACACAATAAAGCATGCATAAATAGCAGATCTATAAGAAAACAACACACACCCGCACACACATAACAACTTGTAGATCTGCAATTTTTGCTTTTTGGGAAATGCTTTAAAGTGAAAGTGAAAGTGGTTAAGTGTCTATGGTTTTTTTCTGAGTCAGATTTTTTATTTATTTTTATTTTTATGGGATACTTTGGTGAATTACCCTGAAGCTACCGGAGAAACATTTCCGATTTACACAAAATATAAAGATAAGCTAAGAGAAGCAAAAACAATGACACAATGACACAACATAATTATACAATGATTAGGCTATATATTGTTATTTTGTTGGAAGTCAATACTGGTCAGAAGAATACTGTGTTAATTTAACTCAAATGGGGGAAAAACCAAGTGGAATCACCTTTTGTGGCTCTCAGAGTTAAATGACAGCAATAACATCATTTCTGTCTAGGGCGGTGGTGGTGTGTCACTGTACCCCTGTGTGTTACGTCACACAGTTGTGGTGTACACAGAAAAATAATGGTTGTTCTTTAAAAGCATACATGGGCAACTGGCGGCCCGGGGGCCACATGCGGCCCCCACCTTCAGTTAATGCGTCCCGCATGTTAATACCGGAATACTGATTATTATTATATTTCAGCTGTTACAATTCCAAACATGACCTGCTTTAATTCAGTCATTCTATATTAGTAGCTTAATGACTAGTATAGTAGTATTAAAATGACTTTTTTATGTCCAATGTATTTGTTGCGACCGTCAGGTCGCATTTACTACCAAAACCTCCACCGGCTGTCTGTCAGTCAGTCAGTCTGTCTGTCTGTCCGTCATGTCACACTTTTCCCCAACTCATATCTCCGCCACCGGCTTGTTTGTGTATTGTATGACATCACGCCACATCATCAGCTGTGGACTCTGTGATGTCATCGTATCTCCATATATGGCCATCTCCGTATATGGAGATATAAGTCGTCCAATGCTCAAGTATGGGCTGGTGAGGTCAGACTTTGTGTGATGCGTAGGTTATCTCCATATATGGAGATCTGAGTCGAGGAATGCTCTCTTCCCTGGTGAGAATTGCCCCTTTATATAGGGTTTGTTTGTGTATTGTATGACATCACGCCACATCATCAGCTGTGGACTCTGTGATGTCATCGTATCTCCATATATGGCCATCTCCGTATATGGAGATATAGGCCTAAGTCGTCCATGCCCAAGTATGGGCTGGTGAGGTCAGACTTTGTGTGATGCGTAGGTTATCTCCATATATGGAGATTCAACATTCCAGGTGTAACTATGGCTGCCCGTATGACGTGAGAGGTGGAGGCCTCCACCTCTTCGAGGTCTACGCCATTCTGTTGCTCTAACTCTGCGCCTGTACAAATTCTCCTCTTCACTCTCCCACAAATTAGACACATCCTGCTCTCCTCTGTCTCTCTGCCTGCCTATATGTCTACTTTAACTCTCATTTGGTTTCACAAACTTGCACAACTGCGAGCCATATTAATGTGAGACACTCTGTCACACCTTGCAAGTGTTTAACTTATGTCTTTGGTGTCTTCTTACATGTCACTGCACTGTCAAGCTGACTCTTCTACAATAAACGCCATCTAAATGAATACGCCTGTCTGCTTTTTCATCACTCAGCCACTGTGCTCCCCACAACATAATCTGTGCTTGTCATATTTCAACACAACACCTATGTTACACATTTGCACCACCTACATAATGACATATCTCTGCCGACAGAAACACAACCATGTCACTGCTAAACCACACATTCTCTGGCCCAAACAATGCAATACATTTGCCACACACATCCCCCTACACTCAGGAACCAATGCCACTTACAGCCCTCTTTTACATGTGACCTGACGGTCGCTTACCTCCCGATTAGGGAGTCTTACTGGTATTTAGATTCATAAAGTTAAAGGGATATTCCACTTTCAAAAACACTTTTTGTCATTGTATGGTCTAATCAGGCTTGTATGAACACCCTGAACAGTTTTAGTTTTCTTCATTCAGTATTTAGATATTTGATGTAAAAGTTACCAGGCCCGACACGCCCATGCCTCTCCCCACACACACTCATTGTAACTTCAAACTCCATTTTAACCCTGATAGATTCATTAAAAATACCCATTATTTTTTCTGGTGACTCATAATACCCTCCTAGTACGTGAGCAGGCCGTGTTTTTTCCATAATGTTTTTCATGTATTTTTTATATATTTTTATTGTATTTAATTTTTTCCATTTTCACAAAGAATTATTAAAAATACATGAAAAACGTTATGGAAAAAACACGGCCTGCTCACGTATTAGGAGGGTAGTTTGAGTCACCAGAAAAAATAATGGGTATTTTTAATGAATCTATCATGGTTAAAATGGAGTTTGAAGTTACAATGAGTGTGTGTGGGGAGAGGCCCTGGGCCTGGAGGGCCAGATAACTTTTACATCAAATATCTAAATACTGAATGAAGAAAACTAAAAACTGTTCAGGGTGTTCATACAAGCCTGATTAGACCATACAATGACAAAAAGTTTTTTGAAAGTGTAATATCCCTTTAACATGAGTGACACTAAATGCGTTTGAAAAGGAATCAAAATGTTACATTTAGGATTCCAATTAAAGAATAACAAAAAAATATTCAGGATTCCAATTCAAAAGAAGCAAAAATAGCCGATCTACAAGCTCAAAACGCATCGCAGCGCGATGCGTTTTGAGCTTGTAGATCTGCTATTTTTGCTTCTTTTGTATGAGATACTAGAATGACAAAGTAGGACGTAGCAATATGCAATGTGGCCCTCTGGAGTGAAGGTGGATATAGTGGCCCTCGTCATCATCAAAAAGGCTACATGGTTAAGTAATAGTATAGACCCCTGTAGGACACCGGTCCACTGGTTGAAATGGTTAAGGGTTCTTTATGGAAGCTTGTTCTAAAAAGTTCTTACTGGAACCAAAAATGGTCCCATTCCCAAAGAACCGCTTTTCTTTGTGTGGTAGGTATGTGTATTATTTGTGCATGGCCTTCCCTATTCCTCTGTAGCTTTTGTTCGTGCTTCTAAAGCTGAAATGGGTTGCTATGGAGACTGAGATGCTTCTGTAAAAAGGAATAGGGAGAAATGTTTTTGTCAGGAGATGCTGAGGGATCACAGGGTTCAGAATGAGAGAGTGTGGTGGAGGCAGGCAGGCAGGGAGAGATCTCTGCCTGTCTTTAGTGAAGCACATTCACACATCTAAATACTAAACTTTGAATCATTTTGTTTCTTTCTCTCTCTCTCTCTCTCTCTCTCTCTCTCTCTCTCTCTCTCTCTCTCTCTCTCTCTCTCTTTCTCTCTCTCTCTCACACACACACACACACACACACACACACACACACACACACACACACACACACACACACACACACACACACACACACACACACACACACACACGCACGTGATGACAGGGGTTAAGCAACTGGCGACTGGCGACGAGTGATAATATAGCTGTCTCATGTACTCCATCACAAGATAATCACATTACACTGGCACTCCATTGGTTCCACTCTCTGTGTAATCTTGTTATAACCCCAGTGATAGGTATCACAGTGACAAAGAGACAAATGCCACTCTCTCGCACACGCGCGCACGCACGTGCACTCACATGCACGCACACACATGCACGCACGCACGCACACACACACACACACACACACACACACACACACACACACACACACACACACACACACACACACACACACACACACATTATAAGCCCTATTTTATACTTAATACTATCATGATAAAACAGTTAGTGTCGCATGACTAAAATAGATCTAAAAGCTCACAATTGCATTGAGTTGTGGGCTTGTGGACCTGCTATTTTCAGTATTTCTGAAAGATTTGAAAATGCTTTATATATATATATTGGAGAAAAAAGAAGAAGAAAAAAGTAGGCCCTATACACGATAATAGATGGTGTTATATTGCTGACAAAAGATAAGCCTTGATAAGCCTTAAATTCCATCCTCCCTTTTCTTGCTGGCATTAATATATAGGCTAATCAACAGGGCTAGGTTAAGCTATTCCTCCCCCTGGTGGTAATGTTGAACACTACATGATTGGACAAGGCCATAGCTACCAGTGGTTCTTAGAATGTTTCATTTAAAGGACCTGGCTCCAATTGGTTCCATGTGTGCACTCTCAGAGTTACAGTGTGCATGTTTATAATTTATATCCACAGAAAAATGTAGGCTATGTGATTATGCTGAGTAGCCACACATGGTAGGTATCACCAATAGGCTACTACTAATAAAAAAAAGAACAAAAAAGAACAAAACTTAATCCAAATAGGGCCATTTTGTACAATGTGCTGTTACATTTTTAGTGACAAACTAGGCAGCTATAGGCAGCTACCTTAATTACAAATAAATGGTCTGCCCTGCAGCTACTGACCTGGCTGAGGCTGAACAGAAGTATCCAGCTTTCATTTGTCAGCTTTGAGGCTGCCTGACATATTATGCATTAGTCATTTATATGAACGTTCCCCAAGCTCTCCCAGTGCCCTCCGGTACCCAGCTGAATCAAAAGACCTGGATCTAATTCTCTGAAAGTATCTTGTAATTAAAGAGAGGGAGAAAAAAACCCTGATAGGAAATAATGTCTGGGGTGTTGCAGAGGTAGAGTCACCTGTCCACCAGCGGTGCATGGGGGCTCGTTCCTCAGTAGCAGTGGCAAAACATAGCAATGTGTGGGGAGGGTTCATTGGCATAACAGCTAAGATTGGGCTACAATTTAGAGAGAAAAGGGGTAAAATAATTAGCCACTCTTAAATTTTAAGTGAAAAAACTAAACAAACAGAAGATAATGGTAATCAGACAAAATTGCTTCTAGATTTATTTAAAGGATTGTCTATAATGAGATACCTACAACAACATATTAGGCCTACCTTTAAACGTCTGCCCCTTCGAGCTTTGATAAATTACATTTTTGCTTTAGTATCCTAATAAAATAAAGACCATAGAGAAGATATAGCTCTTCTGTTTTTAGTTTTTTTCTTAATTTATTTTACAAATGCATAACAAGACTACATGTGATGTCTTGATGGATGCGAACAATCAGTGTCATATGGACATTTGAACGCGTCCGCCAGAGCTTTTGTTATCAAGGTGTAAAGAAGAGATTCAATATTCGATCCGCCTCAGAATGAGATCTGTCTGCCCTAATGTGACAGAGTGATGAAACACCAGTGCGTCCCTAATAAGTGTGTCCCCATCTGACAGGCCGTGGATGCTGGTGACCCTGGGGACCAATTTGAGTGCTACACCCACACATGGTGCCTGTGCACAATTTCCATCAACCCCCCCTCCTGTGCACTGGGGCAGTGGTGGAAGTAAGTACTTTTACTTAAGTAATAGTACTAATACCACCATGTAAAAATGCTGTTACATGTGAAAGCCCTTTGTTAAAGGGTTGAAATGTAATGAAGTACCAGTAGCCTACAAAGTACAAATAATTGAAATACTCATGTAAAGTAAAAATACCTAAAATTTACTTAAGTACAGTAGGCCTACTTAGCATTGGTGTAAAGTAACTAAGTACATTTACTTAAATAATGTACTTAAGTACAATTTTGAGTTATTTGTATTTTACTTGAGTATTTCTAATTTGTAATACTTTTACTTCTACTCCACTACATTTCGGATCCAAATATTGTACTTTTACTCCACTACATGTATTTGAAAACTTTAGTTACTTTCCAGATATACATTCTATTATAAAACATACATAAAACACTTTAGCCCTATTTTATACCTGGGCTGTTTGAAAATAGCCCATCTAAAAGCTCACAACGCGTTGCATCGCGATGCGTTGTGAGCTTGTAGATCTGCTATTTTAAAACATTTTGTAGGCTACTTTTACTTTTTCTACTTGATGAAGTACATTTTGATACCAATAGGCTACTTTTGTACATTTGAATTTTGGACTGTACTTGTAACTGAGTATTTCTACATTGCAGTATTGATACTTTTACTTAAGTAAAACATTTGAGTACTTTTTCCACCACTGGTACTTAGTTACTTTCCAGCAGTGCGCCGGGTTAAGCCGGAGGTGGCGGGTTAAAGCCCAGTTGTCTTGGCAACCGGTGATGCCATCTGTCAAGGTCCTGTGCAGTGAACCACGGCGTGTAGCTTCGATATGCTTTTTAACACAGTCTGATTTCCACCCACACCTCCATTGTGACTTTTATTTAAAGGTAGGGTAAGTGATATTGTATTGTTAAAATAAGTGTTAAATAGCTATATATCCTGATTACCTATAGCACTACCTACTTTAAAGTGTTTGCTCAGTAAAATACACATTTTATCAAGTCAGGAGCTAGAATACCCACAGGATACAGATTAATCAAGTCCAATTGGAAGTGACGACAACATTGGGACTGGAACAAAATAAAATTGAAGCTGATCAATGGGTAGGCCTACTTCTGATTGGCTGAAATTGACAACCCACCTGAAAATGTATTTTCTATTCATTAAAGAGCTGGAGAGACAGGGAGACCCCTGTTACTGAACGAACACTCTAGAGTCTATAGCAGCGATTAATATCAGAATATAGAACTTTAACCTTAACAAAAAAGCAGATACCCGTCGCATCGTGACACCTTGTGAGCTTGTAGATCAGCTAGTTTCGCTATATTGAAATTAATTGGTATATTGCTCATAATGTCCCATAGTGGAGTCAGAGGTACAATATTTGTCTTTGAAATCTATTGGAAGGTACAAAGTATATAAATAACAAATAAATACTCAAGTAGGCTATTTTTTTTTTTTTTTTTTTTTTACTTGAGTACAAGTAGCCTACTGAAGTAAATGTACTTTATTAGGCCTACTGTCCACCACTGGTCGAGGTCCGGTGCAGTGAACCACAGAGTAACGTTTTTAACCCAATCTGATGATTTCCACCCCCACCTCTATTGTGACCATAGAATGTATTTAACAAGGATTAGCATGGCTGCTCAATGGATCTCCAGTGAAATCTCAATCAAGCTTCATTTGCCTAAATCCTAATGCATATTCTGTAGCTATGGGAGGGTTGCTTGGTTGCCCAAAAGAACAGATCTACAAGCTAACAATGTGTCACATGTTATTTATGGCAAACACACTTGTGCAATGTTGTATAAATTAAGCTTAAGAGTATAAGGCGTAAAGTGAAGTAATGGCATGGTCTTGTTGAGAACTGTTATTAACTCCTGGTTGTCTGTCTTGCCTTTAGGATGCAGGTTACATTCCAGATGTTCAGAAACTATTAATTAACTCAGTGTGCATACTCATGCGTCGCCGTAAAAAGGGTTTAACAGGCCTTTAAAACATCCGTAGTGTGTGTATCCACTTTACACACTCAAATGTCCATTGATTTCTCCCAGACACAGGATGTGAATCACAGCCAACTCGTCAGCATCATAACAAAGCAACTTGTTACTTCCATCTATTTTCTCACACAGAAAAATAGTGGTTCTTTCAAAGATTCCATGAAGATACATCACCTAAATAACCATTTATTTAAAGAATTGTTATTCAAAGAACCATTTCTGTTAATTATTTGAGGCACCTTTAACCACTTACATGAAAGCGTCCCAATATTTTGGACATTTGCCAAAAATAGCACATTTATTAGCTATTGCTGAGAGATTTGGTGTAGCGGTGAAAAGAAAAGTAGAGAGCCTTGAGAGACACCATTTGATGTATAGAGGGTTTAATTGATTAAGGGTTCTTTATAGAACCATTAAAAATAACATTTCTGTAACCAAAAATGTTTTTGGTATCAGTTGGTAACTTTATTTTTCTGTGTGTATCTTTGAACTATATCATTTGTTTTTTGTCTGAATTCTACATCAAATAATCATGTAATTTATTTTATTTTATTTATATCTCTGTAAAGAAGGCTTTCACAACAATATAGGATGTCATCCATAAAACATTTGGGAGTCCTAGTCGTTATGGTTACCACTGAGTTAGACCACGTCACAAAATACTTCGAACTCCATATTTGGACATAACTGATATTAGGACTCCATATATGGATATGACCAACCTAATGACAACACAGGGATGACACAAGCACCGTAGCCAATGATATAAATGGTTGGAACCTCCTCAAGGGTCCCACTATGAGAACCACTGCACTCTGGGGTTTTCTGTGCTAGGTGTTCCAGGGATGATGTATATTTCTTCATTGGGAAGCAGGAAATTAGCACCTTCCTGGTTCTCTCGACAAAAGCCAATGGAACTTTTCCACTGGATTTTTGATTACTGAAAATTCAAATAAAATAAATAAAAGTTCACGATAGTCAGTACAAACATGGCAGCGCCTGTGGTGCGTTTGTTCCGTGGAGGTCTTGGAAGGGCTCTGAACATCGCAGGTCGCAGTGCGTCCTGCCTGCACCATCCAGACAGGTTGGAGAGCACCAGCGCTGAGACCAGAACCACAGTGAGGCCAAAGGATGCGGCCACTCACAAGCAGCTGGCTGCGTTTGGGGAGTACGTGGCTGAGATGCTGCCTAAATATGTCCAACAGGTCCAGGTGACATGCTACAATGAGTTGGAGGTGATGATCCACCCGGACGGGGTTGTGCCCGTGTTGACCTTCCTGAAAGATCACACCAACAGTCAGTTCAGGAACCTGACCGACCTGACGGCCGTCGACGTTCCCACGCGCCAGAACCGCTTCGAGGTCGTGTACAACCTGCTCTCGCTGCGTTATAACTCTCGTATTTGCGTGAAGACGTACGCGGACGAGCTGACGCCGCTGGACTCCGCTGTCCCCGTCCACATAGCTGCCAACTGGTACGAGAGAGAGGTGTGGGACATGTTTGGGGTGTTTTTCTCCAACCACCCGGACCTGCGTCGCATCCTGACAGACTACGGCTTCGAGGGTCATCCCTTAAGGAAGGACTTCCCCCTGTCAGGCTACGTGGAGGTGCGTTACGACGACGAGCTGAAACGTGTCGTCGCGGAACCAGTGGAGTTGACTCAGGAATTCAGGAAGTTCGACCTCAGCACCCCGTGGGAGGTGTTCCCAGCGCACCGGGAGCCCAAAGCCCGAGCCCCCACACTAGAAGCTGGTGACAAGACCCCCGAGAAAAAGTAAACCCCCATTTTTGTTGGTGTGTGACAAAAGGGACACAGACAGACAGGTACAATGGGTACTCTGACAAGGCCCCTGAAACCATGACTCAGATATATTGGTTGGATTGGCGATGTTAGGGCCGCGTCGCAGCCAGAACCTCTAGTTTATGTAGCCTAAATAAAGATTCATTTAAAAGAAAAGAAAACAGAAAGTTCATAATACTTATTCTTGTACTTGTAGTCTTCACAAATCAAAATCAGTTTTAAGAACCATCAGAAGTAAAGAAGCAAACGATACAATAATATGCTCTGAAAGGACTACACCATATGTACATATATATGTTTGTGTGTTTGGCTTGATGATGTGCAAATATCCTCGACCCGACAACTTTTAAAAAACATATTTTTAAATAAAAGCTTTCAAATTCACGAGTGGGTTATTTACTAACGTTGTCAGCACAAAATGTTCCTTCCTGCATTACCATAGAGTGGGGCATTTACTAAGCCAAACGTAGGAGCGGCTGGCACCACTCAAAAACAAGTACCGGTAATGACACAGTCCTTAGCCTTGCTGAGGTGGTGACGTCACTGTGAATGCTGCAGGCTAAAGGCCCAGCCTATGAGGAGAAAGCATAATGAGAAATGATGTAACGCCATACTGTGGCGGCTAGGAAGCGACAACCTACCTGTAGACTAACTTTGTAAGCTGGTAGAAAAGTAATAAGACAGGTAGAAGAGTGGAGCTGACCCTCTGACCCTCCCCCCATTCAATCTTGTCTTTCAAATAATAAAATAAATACCATCTAGTCTATTTCTTATGCGATTTATTTATGAAAGTAACCCCTAACAGAGGAGACTGGGACACAAGCACCGTAGCCAAAACATCTCAGAGATTCAGATTCAATATACTGGTACAATCCCCAGAATCTCCAAAGATCTCCAGTAATGGCGACAGACTAACTCTTCCACATGGATTTCATCAAGACTACCTGTACATCTTCAAGACCTTAACCAATTCAAAACTCTCACCAGGAGAGAGATGGCGCCTTCTGTACCAACCAGGGTATTTGGCCTTGCAAAGATACTCATACTTACCAGTCCAGGCGTGGCATTTTTCACTCTCATTATCATTCACAGTATTGGAGTCAGATGATTGCTAACTAGTTCAGAGGAGGAGGGAGGCAGCAGGCAGGGCACTGTGTGTTTAGGGAGAGAGAGGGGAGTGTCTGATGGGCTTATTGACATCAGAGACCAGTCCCCTGACAATTGATCGACAAGTAAACCCTCCTCGGACTACACACGTCGGGTTGTTGGGATGGAAACCTTGTATCCTTGTATGCCTAACATCGTAGCACTGCTATTTTCACTACTTTTGTGCGACAGTCTTGTGTGATGAAGCAGGGCTTTACTTTACTATATAAAACTAGACCAGGTCAACCTGGTTGTGCCAGACCCCCTGTCTGTCATCATCATTTATGACATCATGCCTTTTGTAGGCATGTCATCATCATGTCATCATCATATATACCCTTTATATAGAAAACCCGGACCGACATTTGCTTATGTAGGCCTACCCATTTCATGGGTCTGGCAAACATGCACATTTGAAACTTGGAGTTACAAGGTTTCTCCCTGACAGTGACAATATGATCATGGGAACAACTAGTGAGGAAGGAACGAGGGCTGTAGGATGTGTGAGGGTGCGTCAGGGTGTGTGACACCTCATCCCAGCTCAGCAGAAGGATATAGCTGACCTGTTCTGACATCACAATGATGTCAGAACATAATTGATGACAACAGATCCCTGATGTCATCAATATGTCATCAATACTCGTCCTTGTCCCTTTCATGCCCATACGATGTCATCAACATTAACACAATGCCTGCCAAGGGTTAAAAAAAAATCTATTTTAGTACTGCCCGGCTTTTTACAAAAAATTAAAATGAAAATAAAAAAAAAATTAAACATTTTTTGAAAAAAAATAAGCTCTCAGAAGATGTCCATTGCCCCCTTGCAGTTGGCAGAAAAATATAATCAACCCCAAGAAAAATCTATTTTTAGATTAACACACACAAACAATTACAGCATGTGGATGGTGGCCATTTTGGCAGCCATCTTGAAGAAGGTGTGCAGCATCACAGGCTGCCCAAAGAGCTGTGAACACATTGCTGTCTCATATATTAGTGAACAGTGCCCCCCAGTGGCCAAAAACGGTAGAACGTACAGTAACGTGTAAGGCGGTAGATAGCTGGGCAAAATAGAACGTTTATAAACGTGTAAGGCGGCAGATGTGTTAAGCCCATATCTGGGGATGCCCATATATGGACATATCCTGTCAATCTCTTGTGGTCTATGATGTCAGACATCTATGATGTCAGATGTCATCACCATATTTGGGAAAATATGGACACATTTTGTCCAACTTACAACCAACCAGGTCTGTGCATTGTTTGGGTCAAAGTTGATCCCATGCCAAAGCACCAGCGCTAGCCCAGCAGTCTGCTGTCACCCAGGCAGATGCGTGCACGTACCCATGTGTACGCGCCCATGTGCACACGCCCATGTGGGCGAGGTTGCTCCTCGCCCTTAGGGCATCTTACTGGTATTTTTTAAAGACTTTGGCTATACAGTAGGGTTAAAGTGGTTAAACCGACTTTGATATTAACACATTTGCCCGGGAAATCCTGAAGACAAAACACAAGATAGATCAAAAAAGCTGTTTTGTAAAACAGAGACTTTTATGCTACACAGCACCTCCTAAACAATTATCTCCTCCCAGAGTCTTTACCTCAGTGTATGTGTGTTAGTGCATGTGAGTGTATGTGTATTCTATTCAGTGTGTGTTCTCAGGATGCTTGATGGCAAACAATTGAAAGTCAAACAATTCACACTGATTGGATAATTGGATCATGAGTTGTGTCACTGTCATCGTAAACTGACTGAATCATGAGATCCCACAGAAAACCGTGGCCACCTGTGTGTCTGTGTAATGCAGCTAGGGCAGTAGAGCATGTAAAACAGGTCTTGTAAAGCATAATGCATTGGGACTAGAAGAGATTCATCAGAACTAAGACAAGCCATAGCGGACTTCATTCAAATAAGCACACAAAAACAAGTTGTGTTATCAGTAGCCTTGGAAACCCAGGCTTTTATTTTGGCGATAGGAAGAAAAATATGTTATCAGGTAAACTGGTGTGTGTACACTTACTATACTTGAAATACATGGCAAGCTAAAGAAACCACCACAAAACTGAAGTGAATGACCTGTTAGTGAACAAATTCTAGATAAGTTAAGGACTAATAAAACTAAATCTAAATTTGCTGTCAAAATGAACACTGCCATTGTAAACATTAAAACCTGTGTATCAAGCAATATTTTAAACCAGTAAGACTCCCTAATCGGGAGATAAGCGACCGTCAAGTCGCATACACAAACTTTAGAAGGCAGTCGTAGGCAATCAGGAGGGAATATGGGAAATGGGACACATCCATGTTGAAGACATGACTTTAGAGATACTGTGTACCGCTTTGCGTGATTTTAGGCCAAAATCTGTAGGAGCAGTGTCCAAAAATGTGATTGTAAAAATCGGCCTGATGGTGGCGCTAAATGGGACAGATCCATGTTGATGACAAAACTCTAGACATACTGTGTACCGCTTTGCGTGATTTTAGGGCAGAATCTGTAGGAGCAGTGTCCAAAAATTTGTTTTGCTAGAATTGGCCTCATGGTGGCACTAGAAAAGGGCCATGTGAGAAATGAGGGTGGAGGTTGTGGTTTGGCAGCCAAGGAGTGTGTGTGCAAAGTTTGGCATGGATAGGGGCAACAGTGGCGGAGATATGAGTAGGGCAAAAGTGTGACGTGACGTGGCGTGACGTGACGTGACGTGACGTGACGTGACGTGACGTGACGTGACGTGACGTGACGTGACTGACTGACTGACTGACTGACTGACTGACTGACTGACTGACTGACAATCAGTGGATCTTTTCATAGTAACTTGCGACCTGACGGTCACAATGAAACATATCAATCCTCTTCAGTGACACTAGTGAAAGAACTGCCTTCAAATCTGTCTCTCTCTCTCTCAAGCACAGGCACAGTTGGATAGGTTGTGTTGAATGAAGGATTATACTTACTGTAATCTGAGACCTGAATGGCATTCTGAGCCAGTCCCACATAGCTTCTCTCTCTCTGGTCTGACCAGAGACTCTTGACACCCACGACTCCCTGTTGCTTGTTTGGTCATTGAACCCTAATCATCGTCGAGGGTGAAGCGCTAGCTGTGCCAGCATTCAGCATCGGGCACAGTCTGTGTTCTGATCCACGCCAGCAGCCGTGGAGAGGGCACTGCTTGCTCTGCCAGCCCCTCAAACTGCTAACCCACCTCAACCCATGACAGCTGTCGTTGGCCAAAAGAGCTGCCACCGAACAAAAGATCTATGAGATGGCAGCAACAGGCAACATCAAACCTTCCAGTAGTCCCTGGGACGCCCCCGTCATGGAAATTCTGCTGGTTTTGTGTGGACTAGATACTGTAACTCAACACTGTGACATCGCATGGTGACATCGCTGCTGGAAACGATGGGGACCACCAAACGCAGGAGGATGATGTTGTCCTCAACCAGGTCTGTGAGTGGATTGAAGCAGATCGATGTCCAAAGTGGTCCATGTTGGCCCTGAATCAGGACAATAAGTAATATTACAGTATGGTAGAGGTACAGTATGGGACCTCCACTTACCCCTGATTCTGATGTACTGGACTGCAGTCCATGAATTGATCCGTTGCACCCCGGCTGCCTTTGTTGTGTTATTTGAGTTGGGAAACGGGGGTATTTCATGAAAGTAGAATAAACTAAGCCAGGATTTAAGCCAAATCCAGACTTGACAAAGCCTACTCAGTCAGTATAGCCTGGTTTATTCCGTTCCACTAACACCAAGCCAGGCTGAGAAGGAGCGACCTTGTCGAGCCAGCAGGATCGTAAAGCCTGGCTGAATGCGTGTTGTTCATGTATTCCTTGAAAAACCAATGCGGTCGAGCATCGATTCCATCAAGGCACCGAAGAACAGAGCGGCGTGCTTCCGCCCCCCGCTTCCCGAAACCGAGTTCTGTCTTAACATATCCAGGTTAACTGACGAGGATAAGCTGCCAAGATAATTCCGTTTTCATGAAATCGATCTCTTACCGAGCTCGGATCCAGGCTAACTTAAACCAGGATAGCTGATAAATCCAGGCTTTATCCCTAATCTAGGTTTTGTGAAACAGGCCCCTGGTTACATAGCTACAGTATTGTGATTAATGTCATTGGTTTACATTTGTTTAGTCATTATTTGTCAAACAAATGTAAACTGTTAATGTTTAACGAAACCAGGGCCAACCAGGATGGCTGCAGTGAGCACTGCCCCCGCTTCCTATTGCAAGGTTGAGCTTTGTTGAAGCAATTGTATTGTGAGAGCTACAATAAAGACCCTGTTCCCTGGTATCTGAATCACTTGCAAAGGCCCGCTCTCCACCCAACACATTGTTGGAGGGCAGAGAATTGTGACTGGGGGGCTATGGGGGAGCTGGCTTTTTTAGAGCAGGGGCTAATTAATTTTGGCAACAAACAATAATGAATATATATAGTACTAATATGACAAACGACAAACGAGATTCTCTCGCTTAGAGTATGGATAACGGAACAGACCCGATCATTGGCAGTTTTCAGCTCCAAATCTGAGTAGGCCTACTGTAGGTGATTTTGTGAGGCTGAAGATGCTTTCCAGCATAAAAAGTGCAGTTTTATAGTAAGGTTTACTTAGAAGTCAATCAATTGTCTTTCACATATTCATATATATTTCATTTATTTGTTTGTTTGTTCCTTAAATATTCGTCGTCACAATTGGGTTTCTGGGGTGGGGGGGCTTAAGCCCGTATCATAGTCGGGTCCGCGGTGGAAGGCTTTACACCGCGGTGTAGTCTTTTCGAGTCTTTTTGAGTCACTTTTCCTCACGGTGTAGAGCTTTCAACCTGAGTCCCAACACATCTCTCTGTTTTTACTATCAGACAGACAGGCTCTACACCCCGTTCACTGATTGGTCGACCTGAACCGGTCTAGACAGGGTAAAGGACTTCACCGTGGGCCGTGACTATGATGGCCTGCACTTATTTTCTGACTTGAGGTGGAAAGCTTTCCACCTCAAATTTGCGGTGGATAGGTCTCCACCGTACACTCTGATACGGGCTTTAGGGGGTGCCAAGCCTCACCAGGGGGGGCTAAAGCCCCCTCTAGTCCCCCCCTGGAGCCACCCCTGTTGGAGGGCTCTCTCTCTCTCTCTCTCTATGCCCCCCCCAGCATGGGCTCCAGTACAGCCTCACTGCCTGTACCGTTTATATTTACACCCCTGCTCGGAGCATGCCAGCCCTGTAGCAACACTTATTGTGTTTATTGTTGTGCTATTATATGTGTTATTTGAGCTGCGAAACGTGTTACGTGGTTAGTTGTGATACATTTTGTTGGTTTATGTTCGTTTAGCCATTATTTTTCATACAATTAACTAAACCCTAGGCCATTGGGCTTGCTGCAGCAATTGGGCTTCTATTGAAAGTCGAGTCATTTTATTGTGAATGTGATAGTCAATAAAACCTGATCCCTGTAGCAAGAAGCCGTGATGTTGTCTTATAATAAAGCTAAATGTAGGCTACAACAGACAGTAGGCAATTCTTTTGCGAATGGGGAGACGAATAATTGTTAGGGTTCCACACTTATCTGCCATAATGTGCCAGCCTAAACGCATTCCAAGCAGTGTTGTAAAGTAATACAATTTACTTAAGTAGGCTACTGTAGGCCTACTTAATTACACTTTTAGGTACTTCTACTTTACTTGAGTATTTCCAATTTCCAATAGGTCCTACTTTTACTACATCCTGGATCCAAATATTGTAGCCTACTTTTACCCAACTACAATTAGGTCTATTTGAAAACTTGAGTTAGTTTACTTTGTTGATTTCGATTATTAATAACAAACCATGCACACTTCAGCCCTTTATACATTTCAACCTTTGGAAAATAGCCAATCTACAAGCTCACAATGCCTTGCAATGCCACAATTTGCTTGTGGATCTGCTATTTTCTTGGCTTGTAGCCTAGATGCTATTATCTTTTTGAAAATAGCAGATCTACAAGCGGCAAGCGCACAATGACATTTTACACATTTGTAAAAACTTGTGAAATGTTAAGCCTATAGATTCTGCATAATGAGTAGTCTACTTTCTTCTACTTTTGCTACTTTAACAAAATGTCTAACCGATGTAGCCTATTGACACAGAGCGTTATCTATGAGCATGCAGCGCAGCCCCACAGGTGTAAACTGACACCACCAACTTTGAAGAGGCGTAGGGTGTTTGCTTTAAAGCGTGTGGTGGTGGCCTCATGCACTCTGTCTGTTACACTACTGTGTGTTACTTACTGTGTAGCGGACCTCAGGGAGGAGAACATCTGCTTACAGTGATTTATGCCTCTGCATGTATGACGATTCTCTTGTGGTCATTATTACCGAAGGATCGTTCTGTGCAGTAGCCTACCAGCTAACCATTTTGTAAGTAATGACTTTTCGTTCTATTTAAAATGTGGGTCGGATTTACGTGATGATGTGATTTATGCTAATACAAGTATGAAACGCTGTTTCTAATTGGGCAGAATTGATTCATTAGCCTAATTCATTGAACAAGTAGGCTAAGGGGCTATTTTGAAATAGGCTCAGCTCTTCAAAAGTAAACATTCCATTTTTTTATTGTCCATATTTAACCAAAGATAATGCCTAAATCAATCAAAGCAATAAAACTATTTGGAAAAAGTCATAACTACTGTATTAGGAATGGCTGGAATGCACATTCTGAATTTTAACTATAGAAGCCTAATAAGTGTTCTGCTAAATTGTAGCCTAATCATAAATAAATAAATAAATAAATACATAGTGATGGAAACTTTGAACATGATTTGACCAAATTCCCTAATGAATTCTACCAATAAATAATGTAATAATGTCAATGTCAGCATTTTATTGGAGAGATGTAGGCCCAAAGTAATGTTGTCAGTTAGTCTGTTTTGGGGTTCTTATAGGGTAGTTATTAAATACAGTAGTCACTTTAGTCACTCTTATAGAGCACAGACTCGGTATGAATTAATTCAAGACCATTCACAACTGCCTGTACAGTCTGGCTTACAGTATACTGTGGCCTCAGATAAGACAGTAGAGCAGTAGGCTACACTCTCATTGGCAGCATTAGATGGGCCAACTTTCACTCAATGACCACACTGTACACTGTTTATTTGATAAATGTGAGCTTGAAGCGGTCAAGGATGAGATTCTTTGCTTTTGTTTCTTTTTTTCTTTTTTCTTTTTCCTTAGAGCTCAGCGGCCCAAATCTTTTATAATCGTTTTACAGTGGAATTCTAGAGCAAGGCCTCAGAGAGTTCTGGGTGCGTAAGCAGCAGCAGGCGATAGACCTTACCATCCCCGTCCTGCACTCCCCTGTGTCGGCAGGACGTTTATTTAGTCTAGAAGCAGCAGAGAGGGAAAGCCATGGAGGTCAGAGCCCATAACAGAAATCTATACACCAACTTCATAATCCTGTCCATTCATAACCTCCCCTCCATCCAACAGTCTTCCATTACCTCTGTTAAGCTGCTTCATTCCTATGACTGATACTTGAGACAGCATATATGTTCCAGGGCTGATACAGAGTGCTGTTGCTGCCGGCAATGCTGACGAACATCCACTTTGATCTTGATGTTTTTTCCAAGAGTTTATTCAAAGTGTTTGGTAAATCGATATACCGATAGCTGATACTAAATGGACTTTATGGGTGTCCTGTTTAATGTACAGGTGTGAACAAGCCTACGGGTTGTTAACAACAGATTCCACTTTCACACATGGCGTTTGTTCTTTGTGTGAAAGACACTTTCACTTGCCAACGTGCATGGTGAAACAGTTGTCTCTTTCAGAAAGAGATTGGCTGCTTGCGCTCATGTACAAGAGCAAACATGAGAGGGGTGCCTATCATTTCAGGAAAGAGGATTCTGTCAGCTAGTTGAGAGGTAGATTGTTTACCAGACCCAGATACATAGGAAGACTCTGGGCTCATCCTCAGAAGAGACCCGTTTGGAACTGTGGCGAGGGAGTCAAACCATCCATCACCCTGTCATCTTTATGTACATCCTCTGGTATTTCAGAGACTTCTTGAACACAGATACCTAACTTTGCAGTTTGTTTTTTAGATAGACGTGTAATTTTAGATATTCCCTCCTTTGCAGTTACTCTGTGAAGATGCTCTCTTTTATTATCCACTGGCATCCGACATGCAACACAATTACAGGATGTGGAATGTCACTCATGCAAATATGATTTTGGAGACGTACTGTACAGTACAGTATAGGTTGGGCAAAGTAAATGAGCTGGAGTTGCAAGTGTCAGTGCAGGTATGGGCCTGTGTGTGTACTGCTTTACTGTGCGTGCGTGTTTGTGTGTCGGTGTACATGCATGTCTATTCGCTGGCATACATCTTGGCTCCGCAACAGAATAAAGAGTCTAGTGTCTAGAAGCTGGCCCAGTGTGTGACCTTTACCTTGGCTTCCCAGCATGGCCGTCCTGTAGCAGAGGTGTGAATGTAGCACCTGTATGCTTTGTTAGGGAGAGACGATCTCATGCCCTCCCGGTCAACTTGTAAAACAGTCTCATAGTTGGCAGGCGGCCCCCACGCCATATACTATGTCTCCTTCCCGTGTCTGCATGGCATGTTTACAAAAGACCCCTTTCACTGAGGTCACTGGAGAGGTTTGTATTAGGCACTGGCACCCATTTGTCTGCGTCACCATCACACCAATCTTTGGATTCTTGTGTTCTTGTGGGCATAGTGCATCGCACGTGTACACTGCATGATCCACTGACACACATACTGTACCGTAAAGTTACCTCTCTAACCCTAAACTTTTGCCCTACTTCCTCCATATGATAGTAGACATACATAGGATAACAAAACCTCACAAAAAAAAGACAGGTGGTATACAATTGATATGTTAAAAGAAACAGCTGTTTTGCGCTATACTAACATTACCTGTCTGGGTTACAACCATCTGTCCTCCAGTTATTTTATACCCAAAAGACTTAAGGCCTACCTGTGGGGAGGACATCATCGTAGTTATATAGCATGAACTTATACTTTCAAGATGAAAGTAAGAAGTCGTCAATAATAATAGTAATCACTAGCTTCTATCTCGAATGCACAGCGTTTATCTTACCCAGTGACCCATTGCAGGTGTTGTTGTCTTAACTCCAAATGATTAGCAGTGAGCTGACTGAGTGAGGCTTACTGGCAGCCAGAGCATGTCTCTGCATGGGGCTGTTGTTTATGATGGAGTCTGGTCTGGAAACAGGACAAATGAGCCATGCAGTAGCACCAGGGGTTTGGCTCTGGGCTTTAGATGTACATCTTATTAAATCTTAGCCTAGCCCATTACTGTAGCTCCGCTATCAAGTAGGGATGGGACGATATGAAAATGTCACATCACGATTAGTGTGACCAAAGAAATCATGATTTACGATATCAACGCGATAATCAAAATATCCCCAACAAACATTATCCTGGGGCGGAACATTTGCCAAAAAATAGCAGATCTACAAGCTCACAACGCATTGCGTTACGTCGCGTTGTGAGCTTGTAGATCGGCTATTTTTAGAGAGTGAAAAAAGACTGTATCAAGTACATAATTTTATAAGTACTTTTTACCAATAGAGGGTTTAAATGGTACCGGATATGCAGCTCGGCAAATAAAAGGTGAATTGATCCCAGTGCATGACAGAAGACGATATCACGATAATTGAAATCTCCACGATAGGATTATCGTGAGTGTTTTTTATCACGATAAACGATTATAACGCGTATCGTCCCATCCCTACTATCAAGTGGCGTGTATTGTTTGCGTGTGAGTAAAGTCTTTCGACGGCATTCTATGGTTAGTGTGGGTGCATTGCGCAAGTTGGCTCAAATCTGTTTAATCATTGGTTTGTTATCTTTGTGCATTCTTCTGTGCGGGAAAGCCCATGTGGGCACCCACCATTACTACCCTTTCACTGTCATCATTCTTAGCTTCCAATCCATACTCCTCCTTTAGATTGTGAACCTCTCCACCCCCACACGCCCCCTTCTCTTCCTTGAAGTTCCTTCCATCCATCCATCCTTCCATCCTCCAGCCCAAATTCACCCCTGTGGCTTTACTGAGGTGTCACACTATGATAGTGACAGTCAATTGTAATTGAGTTCAATTCTTATACATATCGTCGTTGTCGGGTGGAAACCTTGTATTTCCAAGTATCACATTTGTACGTTCTTTCGTAAAGTAAAGCCCTGCTTCATCATACAAGGCCGTTGCACAAAAGTAGTGAAAACAGCAGATCTACAAGCACACAACGCCTCGCACCGCAAGGCGTGTTTTCACTAGTTTAAATCATTTTTAAAATGATAAATGCAAAACGAACGGTTTTGGACATACAAGGTTTTCACCCGACAACGACGATATTTATATATCTTTTTTTTTTTAGCGCAGCAGGGTATCTTGGCTAATAGAGAAGAGAGGAGGGAAGCATGAGCAGTGAGGTGGAAGCCATGAGCAGCCCCCTGGACAGTCCTCTGAGTCCCATGCACCTGACTGGCCTGGGGATGAACTGTCCAGTCAGTCCCAGGTACAGACCTCCTGGTCCGGGCTTGGCCAGCCCCCAGGAGTACACCCAGTGGCTGCCCTGCCGTCATGATGCCAGCCTGCTACCCATGAGAGAAGACCTGGCATTGTGGCTCAATACTATCCTGGGTGAGATACCATTTCCTTTTTTAGTAGTTATGAGTTTACTTTTCACTGAATAAAACAATATATGGTATATCCAGATGCTAACTAAAACATAATTCCACAGTTTACTGGATAACAACAGTAGGTTTAAGATTTGTTTCCAATCCTTTAGACTATGTACAGAGGAACCATCTAATACTGCTGTGTACAGTGTTAAATTAATACTCTGGATTTAGATGTGTACTGTCTTTTTGTTGTTTTACCAAATAACCGCAGATGGTTTCAACTTGCTAAGCTGTAAACTACAAAAAAGGCTTTGAGACTCAAAATATTTGCAGTAACATATTTGTGCTATTTTCAAAATACAAATGCAGTAATTTGTGGTTGTGTTTCTCACAACAATCTGCAGAAACATATCATAACAGTGTGCTATTTACTTTGAATAACTGATAAAAAGGCTGTTAATCAAACACAGTAAACACTTAAGCCCTATTTTATACTTCATTGTGTCGTGGTGTTGTTGCACAAAAATAGCTGATCTACAAGCTTACAATGGGATCCATTGTGACGTGTTGTGAGCTTGTAGGTCGGCCCCATATAGGAGGGCCAGGTTGAAAGTGGTTAACCTACATATTATCCTCAAAGCTTTAAAGCCTCTGTGGTGGGATTCCAGAGGAAAAGGTAATTTTCACCCTCTTTATGGCATTGTCAGGGAACACATAAAGGGTGTGCACATGTCACAACCTGTTGGATTCTGAGAGATGATGAGACAGTCTCCCCCACTGTCAGACACAGGCTTTTACTGCATGCGCATAAACACAACAAATCAGGTTGTAAAGTGTTATTGGTACGGGTGGCAAGGTGGTGGAGGGCTGCTGTCAAAAAGAAACAATGTTGATTTCCTTTCGTTTTGCTTTTACTGGTACATTGA
>NC_137816.1:38331133-38338633 GCF_963921795.1 Nannobrachium achirus | reverse complement strand
GACAGACAGACAGAGACAGAGACAGAGAGAGAGAGAGAGAGAGAGAAAAAAAATCAAGTCTGACTCCTGCTGTATATAGATAGATACCTTTATTATCCCAAGGAGGAAAATGTCGCCCAGAGGCTGCACAGCAGTTAAGGTTACAAAGTCACAGAGAAGTATGAAAAGAAATAAAGTGCTGTTGTGTACAGTGAAAATAAAAAGTGTCAAGTGTCAAGAACAATATACATAAGTGTCACATCATAACACAAAGTAATACTTATAGTACAACTTATCAATGCAGTGCCAAACAAAAAAAGTGTCCCTGACCAAAGTGTCCATAACAATCAGTATCTCACCGTTATGTCAAACACATTAAGTCATAATACTATTAATACTACTTAATAATGCAGAGCCAAACAAAAGTGTCCATGAAATGGACAGTGTAGGCTATATGAATGTTACACCTGTGTATGCCCAAGTCATGTGCATCCAAGCTGCAGTCATGGCATTTCCTTGGCCTATCTACCTTCCTGCAGGTGTGTTGCTGCCATTGTTTTCCTTTTGTCGAGACAGAGGTCTGTTTATCTCAGGAAGCATCTCCCCTTTCAGAGGAGTGATATCTCACTACAACCCCCCCCCCCCCCCCTCCTCCTTGTGTTTACACCATGCACAGTTCTCCACAAGCAACCTCGGGAAGTGTGCCTCTGCTTGATGGAGCTGGGACGCATCGCAGCCAGGTAACACATGGAGAAGAGCTACTGAGCCAGCTGTTGTCTGCTGCCGATTCCTCCTGACTTCACTTGGTGTCGATTGTACTCTCGCTGAGATCTTACTTCTCTCTCTCTCTGTCTCTGTCTCTCTCTTGCTCTCTCACTATCTCTCTCTCTCTCTCTATGTATAAACTAGTAAGACGCCTCAGGGCGACATGCGCCAATTCTTTGCCATCTGGCCAGTGATGTATATCGGACTAGTTACCCATATATGGAGACCCCTGGTACCCTTATATGGAGATCCATGTACTGTACTGTATATGGTGATATGCTGTGAGAGCCCAAACATGCTTACTCAGTTATTCGTTATGTGAAAGTCCTATGATGTCTAAGACATCTGACATCATACCTTTTTATGCCCATACATGGAGATCCCTGTCTGTATAACCAGCCACACATATATGAGCTGTCTTGGCCATATATGGATTCTGTTTGTGTATTATGTGGCCGATGTGGCCTCCATATATGGGCATTCCCATATGAAGTCCTGTTAGATATGGGCTTAATATTGATGACTTCAGGGTACTCCATATATGTGCATAAAGGGATTCTGTTTGTGTGCCATCACATTGAAGCCAGAGCGTGATGTCAGATTGGCAAACCCATTCTGTTAAGAGTGGTTTCCCTGACATCACAGTGATGTCAGAGCATGATGTCAGAGCGACAAACCCATATGATGTCACAGTGATGTGTCAGGGGAACCATAGTGTCAGGTGTGACCTACAGAGATACGCGGATACGCGGACAAGATGTGCCGGTTTTCATAGTTAACTGCGACCTACGTTCGCAATTAATGTACAGTATGCATACCTCTTGACAGTACTGTTGGTTTTTCTAAACATGCATGTATACACATTTTTATATTGTGATTGTATAATTACTGGGAAAGTTCTCCATAAGTACTTGGCCTTGGAAACTTTCCTTGCGCAATATGTTTGTATTCTATTTCTGTTTTTAACATGTTTCTGTCCTTTCTCTCTCTCAGGTATGGTGTTGAGCCCCCGGGGTTGGTTAAACTGGAGAGAGAGATAGAGAGGGAGGAGTCCGGGATCCTTTCCCCATCTTCCCCTCTGGACTTCGTCTTCTTTCCTCCGTCGCCGTCACTGTCTCCCTCATCCCAGCCTTCTCCACCCCCTGTCCCTTCTCCTCCTTCGCCAGTGTCTCCTCCGTCTCCCACCCTGACCCGTCCCTCATTTCCACTCCCCCCTGCCCCTGTACCTGTCCAAGGTTATTGTAGTTTTGCATATTTTATTTATTTGTTTATTTATTATTTTTTATTATTAGGTGCCTGGACCACTACACCAGTGGTCCAGCTCTGTATTCATTTTCGCTTTTATTTTGTGTAGATTCTTTGTTTTCAATTTCAGTTTAGTTTTGAGTAGCTCCTATAAAGTGGATTTGCTAGTTCAGTTTACTTTTACTTTTAATTGTAGGCTAGTTCAGATTCTATTAGTTTTAGTGTTAGTTCCGGGGCAAGATCCAACTAAAATATTTTGCTATCTTTGAAGATTTTTTACAAAGGCGTCATTTTCTCTAGGATTTTAGTTAGTTTCAGTTAGTTTTGTAAAGACAATACAGTTTCAGTTAGCTAGTTGCTGTATTTAAAGGAGCAATAGTCAACCTTTTCTTGAAAAACGGATGCAAAAATAAAAATAATGTTTCGAAAATATTTTATAAAACAAATTAAGCCTCATATGTGTTTCTTTTCAAAAATGACCACAAAAAGCGTAAAATAATGATAAAATAATAATTTTGGCCGTTGTCAGGCTGACTTTGTTTAGCGGTACAACCCTCTTCTATTCTTTTATATGGATTCCATATAAAAGAATAGAAGAGGGATATAAACAAAGTCAGCCTGACAACGTCCAAAATGAAAAAGTTGACTATAGCTCCTTTAAAGCCTCATTATCATTTTTAATTTCAGTTAACTAAAATGTTTATCCAATTCGAGTAGTTTTAGTAAACAATAATAACCCTGTTCCTGTCTCTGACCTTCCATCAGCCCCAACCACCGCATGTTCCTCCTCCACTCAGACCTCCCTCCCAGCCTCCGTCGCCAGTACAGCCGTGGCCTCCACTCAGACGCCATGCTTTTCCTCGCCTGCTGTCACCAACGCATCGCCTCCGCTCTCTGGGTCCTCGCCTGTCCAAACCAGGCCCCCGTCTGCCCCACTGATCATCCCTAACCGTCCTGCAATCACCTCCACTCCTCCGCCCCAAAGCGTCACGTCGCCTACGGTGGCGTCGCGTCGCCCCAGCAAACCTGCAGGCCGGAAGAGCCAAAGTGGCGGCGCAGACACCCTCTTGGATGATTTTGTAAGCATTGCATCTCACATGGACATGAATCCCAGTGTTGAGTTCCAGAGATTCACTGGTCAATTGCTTACAGTAGAAGTCTGTCACAGTTAATGACATAATCGCCTAATCGCAATTATTTGAGATAATCGCAATTATTTTGCCTAATGGTCAGAATCGTTTCTATGTTGAAAAGTACTCCTACAGTACATCTTCAAACATAAAACAATATAAATACATTGTGGAAGTAGCAGATCTAGTACAAACTCAACACTTTGCGAACTTTTAGATTGTCTATTTCCACTTTCTTTATATAATTAAATGTGTCAGTAATTTCTTTGATAATTCATTTTTTGTCATATCTGCCCACCCAGTGCCATTTTAGTTTGAAATCCTAAAAGTCAAACAAGTTACAATGTTCAATGCCAAAAACACAATTAAAACACTGGCATACAATGAAGTATAAATCAGGTGTGTCTGTCCTGCTGCAGGTGAGGAACATCATTGAGGACCCACCCTGTAGATGCCCCACCAGGTTCTTTGTTGAGAAGCAGTCCAAGGGCCGCTACCGTTTGGGGGAGAAGGTTCTGTATGTGAGGGTGGGTACAGTACAGTATGTTTATACACATTCCCTCCACTCACATCACTTGATAGCAGGGGTGTAAATCTCTGACCTCACGATTACATTTGATTACAATTCTTTGGGAAACGATTCAACCCATTATCTAATCTCTAAATACAATATGATTTGATTTAATTACTTAGTTTGATACCATTAATCCAATGATGTTTGTTTAATGCACAATGAGTTAATGTGTCTGGTGGACTGTATTTACTCAGTATTGGAATATAGTAATGGAATACATCTTTCAGCAATGAAAACAATGGTTATATCCTGTATATTACAGAGGCTATCACAAACCAGTTTCGGGGAGCTCTCAGCCCCTCAAAACAGAATCATGTGTTTCTAGAATGACTGATACAGTATGTAATCGATGGAAAGTGGATGGTTTCCACAATGCCTGCAAGATGTGGTGGTGACTGGTGAGTCAGACTCAGTGTCATTCATCCCAGAGTCTTTCATCACTACAGCTTGTCTGACTTGACCTGGCAATGGCATCCTAGCAAGGGAACCAATGTTGCTTAGCAACCAGTATCAATGTTCTGGACAAGGCACAGCTGTGCGATACAGTTCAAATGTCACCCCACTGCGAGTCCCTGTATGAATCCATCCATGGGAGGGTTTGATCACAGATACACTCTCTGCTCTGTGATCTGATGTCTATCATCTAATCAAAGTGAAAATACAAAAGGAAGGTGAACTGCCAACTATTTTCAAATAGACAAATATATATTCATACAGTAGGGCTCTGGGATGAAGTGGTTAATGTATGTGTTGTAATAATTATCAAAATCTACCAGTAGTAAGTAGCTTTCAAATAATTATAGTGGATTAAAAGAACAATATTTGCCTCTGAGATGTTGTGGAGTACAAGTACAAGTATTGAAAACTGTAAATACTCAACTAAGTAAAAGTAAAAACCTCTAAATTTTACTTTCCACCACTGCCCTTGGCCAGGGTGTGTGATGCTCTTAATAATAATAATAATAATAGATACCTATTTCCTCCCGCGAGGGAAATTAAGTACTTTCAGCCCAACCCAGCAGATTCGTTGCCCACAAGGAGCACGTGAGCAATTAGTGGTTAAGAGTCTTGCTTAGGGACACAAATCGACATTGCTACCCAGGCCTGAAAACGAACCTGGGACAACCAGGGGCTCTGGTTCCCCAGGCGGGCTCCCTAACCATTCAGCTATGCCAGGGGGTTACATATAGGGTGTGCCAATATGTAGTTCTAGAGCGGACATTTCTCGGGTCAACACAGCCTTACGCAGGTGTTCTGACTGGAGTAGAGCATTAGTTCAATGCCAATCAAACAAATGAAACACCCGTGTTTGACCCAAAATATGGACTACAATTGCGTCACCGTTGGCACAGACTATAGCTTACAGAAGTAGTATCCTCTACATGGGAAATATCCAGTACATACATAAAAAAGTGCAATATTGACTTAAAACACCTTCTGAAAGCACATGTCAAACAGTGTTTGACTGTTAGGGTTGTATCACGTCTTTGGTGGCTAATTGGTCACCAGCTGAAACCCATTTAACGCTTTGTTAATCTTATTGAAAGCTCCATTGACTAGACCCTCTTTACTAACACTGTTGGTCAATGACATGTATGTTGTCTGTGTCAATTTGTCGACAGGCCGAGCCACTACTTTCTATTTTCTCTTCCCCAGTGGCTGACAGACAACATATTTGTACTGCCCATTTAGAAATAATGGCTGCCTTCAAGTGAGGGAACACCTGTTTCCATGCAGCAGCTCAGTCTCTGACATGGGGAGACTTGTCCCGATGCCACATGAAAGGAAACACAGGCAATAAAAGATGAAGTTGCTAAAGGCTGCTGTTGGTTTATGGCCAAGTTTAGCAAGCGTGGATGTATCTGTTGGTTTATGGCCAAGTTCAGCAGGCGTGGATGTATCTTGATCTAAAACAGAATCAAAGAGAGATAAATGTATTTGGAAGTGGGATTAGTTGTAATCCTGGAGTTTCCAGTCATGTTTCCCTCCATTGGCTCTTGTGCATGTTATCATTATTATCATTATTTGTACTATGAGCTTACCTGAGACAAGCCATGCAATTGTCATATTACAGATTCCTATGTTTTAGCTGTCTTCAGTACAGTATCTGTCAATGTGCTGTCTGTCATTAGCAAATAATGACTATTTGCCAGCTACTTATTCACTTCCCCTTTCTGTCTGTCTTTTAACAAGCGCCCACGCTTCAGCTGCACGAGCAGAGCGTTGCGCCATCATGTTGGTGGCCATGGCTCCATCCATTACCCAGAGGCGTGGCGTCATTTGGGTATGGCAAGGTAGGGCAGCTGCCATACCTTGGCTACAGGGGAATTTTTCTTTAGCCTTTATTGATAGGACAGTAGACTGACAGGGAATGGGGGGAGAGATGGGGAGTGACACGTGGCAAAGGTCATCCGGATCGGGAATCGAACTGGCAACGCGGCCTGGCATCCTTGCCTAAGTGGTATGCACCTGGACCAGTAGGCCAGCGGGCTCCCAAAAGAAATGTATTTCTTAAAATAAATTCATCAGCCTGTTGCTAAGGTATGGCAACATGACTGTTGTCAAAGGCGCGCGTGCAAGACACCAGTCATGTTGCCATACCTTAGCTTTTGCTGAATTGACGCCGCTGCTCGGTACAGAATGAAACACATAAACCTTTACCATAGGCTGATCACCCTGCATGGTGTTGCTCTTGGGAGGGGTTTTGCCACTGAATGTGTGTACAGACCTTTTTAAAGAGCAAGGTCTATTGATTACAAGATAGACAGAGTCATTAGTGGTGAGATTTAATCAGGCAGCTTGTTAAAGAGTGGCCATGCATGCCCGCCTACATTACAACCCCCCCCCCCCCCCCAACACGCGCCGCCCCGCAACACACACCACCCCCCACCCCAGCTGCCCCCCCCCCCCCCCCCCCCCAGCCTTTATTCCCACCGGACATTTTTCAATCATGCTAGCCCTGAAGTGCTCTGCCCATTCTTTGCTGTTAAAAGAGAAGACAGGTTTTCTTTCTTCCATGTGCCCAATTAGGCTCTCCTGCTAGCTTTGTAGCAGGGACGCTATGTCTGCCCGCCTCAATGAGAAGGAGGACATTCAAACGTCTCACAATATCATGCCATATCTGTTTTATCTCCGTTCATGGAAAAGGGAATGGAGTTATTAGTAAAAAAAAGAAAAAGGAAAAAAAGAAAAAGAGAAATTATGGGTCCTTGTGCTCAAGGACCATAATTCTTGAGTACAGAGATATTGCATAAATAATGATCATGTCTGTCATCTACATTATGGGTGTGATCTGTTAAAGATGATGATCAATAAATCACTGATTGGGAGCTGATGAGCAGATTAGGAGAACGAAAGCATATACGGAAATCCTGAATTTGTTACTACTTGTGTGAGACGTTGCCATGGGTTTCTCACACATGATCAAGGGTGGCAGCCTGGCAGGGCCCCTCAACCAGTTATACTGTACTATGCATGATTGCAAAAAGGGCTCATATCTGCTCATGGTGTACTGTCTGCCATGTATCATTCTCCTATCTTTACTGTATATTTGATGAGGTTTAACTGTACATTAGTCTGTGTGTAAAAGAAAAACCTCAAACACAGACACAAAAGGCAATGCAATGGCTGAAGCCTGCCTCCTACTGGTGGATACATGAACGTCACCTCCTCCTCTCAGCATCTTCATGAATCTTTCAGCAGGAGGCGAGGGAAGTGAGAATCAATGAACCTGCCAGGGAGGACACCAGGGAATTTAGCCAGCAGCTTATGGGCTGTGTAGACAAAGCACACGTTTTATGTGGAGAC
>NC_137816.1:38188633-38328633 GCF_963921795.1 Nannobrachium achirus | reverse complement strand
GGGCCATTTGGTTACATTTGTTGGGGCTTTGGTCTAGCGGGTCCTTTACAGCAGTTGTCCTCAAACGTTTTCATGTCAAGGACCACTAAATTGAAATGTAAACACTAATATGTGACCTCCATCTGAAAATGATTTTTTTTGGGTCTATTTTTCAAATATCCATGTATTATAGCGTTGTTGTCTGGTGGAAACCTCGTATCTCCAAGTTTTTAATGTGTACGTTCTTTCGCAAAGTAAAGCCCTGCTTCATTATACAAGGCAGTCGCACAAAAGTAGTGAAAACAGCAGATCTACAAGCACACAACGCCTCGTGGTGCGAGGCGTTGTGTGCTTGTAGATCGGCTGTTTTCACTAGTTTAAATCAATTTTAAAATGATGAATGCTAAACGAATGGTTTTGGACATACTAGTGGTTAAAGTGATTCCCAGACCTCACTTTGAGAACCACTGGTTTACGGTGTCTGACTTCTGTGCTCCCTCAGATGCTGAATGAACGTCACGTGATGGTGCGCATCGGTGGCGGATGGGAGACCTTTATAGGTTACCTGCAGAAACACGACCCCTGTCGAGGAGCGGCGCTGGTAAGGCCTGAAGTCCGGGTGTGTCGGACCAAGGCCAAGACACCGAACATGAAGGACATGTCGCCTGATGGTTATATGGTGGTCGGTGCTCATTACCGTGGGAAGAAGTAATAGACTCTGAAAACTACTCTCTCGCTCGTTTCCTGCTATGGGAGACCGAGGTGAACATTCCACTGTTCAGACCACAAGTGCTTCAGGACAGTGATTTAACATATTTCATATTCTATTAAAGGACCACTTCACCCATTTTCAGCCTATCTTCTTATAAATGGTCCTTACTAGTTCTCATTATAAGATTTCTGTATACTCAGTCTGTGTGTCAGAGTATGGTGTGGACTTTGGACAGTTCTGAAACATCCCTACTGCTTATGTTATTTTAAATACAAAAATAATGGCTTCTAAGAGAAAGACTGTAGATCAGATGGTCTTCCACGGGGGTCCGGGACCCCTAGGGGGTCCTCAGAGTTACTACATGGGGGCCGCCAAATCTTTGTGTGATAGGATAATTCTTTTAAATTAACAACTTGAACCCTCACATCCACATTCCGAGGAGAACATTAGCCAAAAATAGCAGATCTGCAAGCTTTCAACGTCTTGTGCTGACTCTGAGAGGTGTTGAGAGCTTGTAGATCGACTATTTTCGCCAAATACTGTAGGTTTGGTGTAGAGGTAAAAAAGAGCAGACCAAGTACATAGTGAAAGGTCACGTTTACAAAATATCTACGATTTAAGAGGTTAAATGAAAATACACATTAACATGAATCCAACATAGACTGATGACAGTGCTGTTAAAGTCTATGAAATCGATGAAAATCTGTATCACACATTTATTAGTTACAATATGTAGAGGGGGTCCCTGCTTCATCTCTCTCTCAGCTAAGGGGTCCTTGGCCTGAAAACATTGAAGACCCCTGCTGTAGATTCTATTCTATTCAGGTTTTTGAACTGTCCATAGCCCACCAATTAGATTAGACGCAGAATGAAAATGGTGCCATCTTACGATGAGCAGCATTCGTGAGGACCAAATATATGAAGCTAAGGTTGAAAATGGCTGAAGTGCTCCTTTACGCTGGACATTGTATTCTTCTTCTGAAGATGAAAAGACACCAAATATTATTATTTTACAAACTTTTGTCCCAGTGTTTATGACAGGACTTGGATGAGATAAATATATGTATACCTAGCTGCCTATACACTACAAACTGTACCAATGTTTCTAGGGTGATTTCTGATGTCAAAGTACTTATTAAAGGTATAGCTAGGTATGAGTTGCTAGTATGTACAGATATGGGTTTAAACTTGGTACTTAAAAGTACTGTATGATGTGAAAATGTATTATGTAGGGGACTTTACATGAACTCTAGAAGATATACTTGATATAGGCCCTAGATTGAAATGATTTATATTCTGAATGCTAAAGCTTCATAATGGTTTATGGATTAGAAGTGTGGACCTTACAAGGAAGAAAAACATGTTTTACTCTGAGAGTGTACTGCATATACCGTTATACAGTATACTATACCATCATATTTTTTTAATGATTTTAATGAATAAAACATACGTTGATTCTTATAATTCTGACATGAACTGACTTAACTTGATGATTATTTCACAAAAAACTAATTGTAGCCATAGAAATGTTTTTTCTTTTTCATTCGTTTTTACTTTTTGCATTTGTTTTATATGTTTTTAGTGGGTTTGCTGGTTTAGTTTATTTTTTTTAAAAGGCTTAGTTTTAGTTTTGTTTTTATTATTGTCCCCCAGCAGGATGGTCTAATCCTATTGCAGGCTGGTGACTGGAAAGAGGCTGCTATTACATCTACAGTGCATAGATACACAGAAGCCACACAAAGCCAGGTCTTTCCTCTAGATGGCACCGTGTACTAGCTGATACAAAGCAGTTCATGTCAATATGCTTTTCAGTGGAATTTTGGTCATTTCAATTCTTACCTGCCTACCATAAGCTGTCCTGTAACACCTGGTAAATATTATATCATGAACCTTTGAAGTTGTCTCTGCTAATAGCTGCGGGACAAATCAACTAGAACAACACATTTATTGATGCAGTCCCATTAGAATAGTAATTGCATTTTTTTATTTCCATAAAATAAATCAATTTAAAAATGGACGCCATCGTTTTGATAGATTGAAAGAAACTAACTGCAATGATCTCATGCAAGACAATAATGTCTTTCTTTTTTTTCTTCTTACCCCACCCCCACCCTGCACACAACATCCTCAGTGAATTGAACCAGTATAAATGACATATAAAACAATAACTGTGCTACTTAAAGAAGTGCCACTTTTAAAAGGTGGCATTGTACAGGGCAGGCCATCAAGGACATTTCCAAGGTCCCCGCGGAAAACTGATTGTTGCCATTTTAGATGCTTTCTTCTTTTTCCTTTTTTTGCATACATGAATACATTGTGCTGACTTATTTCTTTTCTTTCTCTCATGTACAATATAGCACGACACCGTCATATGACAGAGTAGAATGCCCTGTCGTATGATGCTGTCACATGCCGGGAATAGCAGATCTACAAGATTGGCTGTTTCTGGCCCACGGCACCATCGTACGACAAAGTATAAATCGGGCTTGAGTTAAGCACATTCTTGACATGTCCAGCTGTCTTTTTGTGCTACTGTACCAAGATTATGGTGTTCCAACCAGTCATACAAAAATGATTTTGATGCTATATTAACACATTTGGCTGGGGACCCCACACCAGAGACAGCCAGGGGTCCCTGGGCCCCGCTTTGGGACCCACTGGTTTAAAACAGTTACTTTGATTAAAAGGTTCAGTTGAAACTTGACCAAGGTCTGCAGTGGTGGAACACAATTATTTTGATACAGCAATTATTTTGACACAACCAATGTGCACAAATTTAGATGTGTGCTGTTGACCTTATTCAAACGGTGGCCATTTTGCTCTTGCCATGGGGCGGACACCCCATGGCGAGGCACCCACCCCCAGGGGCATCACAAGGGGGGGGGGAGTGGGACTGAGTTACTAGGGCCCAAGGTGGAGGGGCCTTCATTATTTTATACTTTAACTATTGAAAAATAGCAGATCTACAAGCTCGCAGCGTGGCCAGCTTTTGAAAAGTCGTGAAATGTGTGCAAATCTTTGAATATATATGTCTTTTTTAAGCGAACATTTGTAACTCAAATTTTGCTTGTGGGGGGTCCCTGGAACTAAATATTTTGAGATGGGGGTCCGTAGCCAAATACATATCATTTTGGGGGTCCTTCACATGAAATGGTTTGAGCACCACTGACATAGAAACATAGGTTTTTCAAAAAACCTTAGAAGGATTTGAAATATTTGAAAGACTTGCACAAATGTTCACGATTTTTCAAAAATAGCAGATCTACAAGCTCGCAAGTGAGCTTGTATATCTGCTATTTTTCAATAGTTAAAGCACAAAATAATGCGTAATAACGTATTCCCAGTCTAAATGGGTTAAACCCTCTCCCCCTATGAAGAACATTCATGGGGGGCAGTGAATCCTTGTACCCAGGGCCCAGAATTTGGTGCGACACCCCTGCACCCACCCCCAAGAAAATGGCTGCCGTAGGATATATGATCAATTGTGCTTCAGTCATACATAATTAATGCATGTTTCATTTATCAAGATTTACCCTGTAGATAAACATTACTCTCTACTTCCTATTGAGTAATATTTAAGTACCTATTACTTTGGGGGTCATTTATCCATTGTATATAGAAACCCACAGAATTATATTTTGTGAGCGGCACATATTATGCAGAAATACATTATCAATTACATATCAATTTATGGCCTAGCTGCTGGCACACATTTTCACATCATGTACTGTATAAGCCTAGACCGACTTACCCCAATCCATAACAATCTTTGTACAACAAATACAACAGAATCCCTACACTGTAAAATGTGAATCATCACTTTTCCTCCAATCTGTCACTTATACTCTCTTTCACATATATTCATTCGGGAACAGACTTTGTTAAATGAAAATGCCTCTTTTAGCATTGACGTTGAGGTCATATGATGGAATGATAACACACGGCATTGCTTACATAAATGGTAATACTTTTCTTCCTATACGTTCTTTAACACAGATAATGACATATTTCATGACTGGATCTTGAATGAAAAATTAACATTTAAAATAACTTCATTACACATTTATATACTGTATGTCGTATGGCTCTATAGTGATTTTCTGGTTAAAAGTGTCCAGAATCTTTAGTAAAACAATGCAGCACTCTTTATTTAAGTCACCTCAGAGCAATGACCTTTTCTCCTGTGCTTGTGCCATATTTCGTGAACAGAAATACTTTCCCCAGCATGTTACAGCATGTTACCCATGCCAAACCTTATCTTTGTACAAATTCTAGTCCACTTACAGTATTCATTAAATACTTTGCCATAGGTTCTAAGGGTATCTTTCTTTAATGTTTAACTGCTCTTTCTAGTCTAGTTTTATATCCAAGTCATTACTATTTTGAAATAGGCTATGTAATCATTTTTCATGCTACATAAATGTGTAAATTGTTATAAATGTTGATTGCTCATAAATGGGCCATGAAATACGTCCTGAACCCCTTATGAATCCTTTCGATAAAAATACAAAGATATAGAACACTCCCCATATGACGTGGTGGCCAACAGGCCTGTGCTGAATCTGCTTTCATCTTTCCCATCTTTACATACAGGTAGTTGAATTAGAAGTCATTGTGTTGGCAAAAGGACAGCACTGTGACTGACATTTCAGAATGTACCCTCAATTCTTGTTTTTAGTGGGATGTTTGAAGTTGTATAGTGGATCAAAAATAAATAAATACATAAATAAATATCAATTGAACAACTAAAATCCTGGCAAAATCCAAGGTCAAATTATGATGTAATGAATCATTTTGTTCATCATAACCTTGAAATTAAAAGTTTCCCTTGCACGTTTATAATATGCTTGGCCACAGACAACACTAGGCTTTTGATATATGGTGTCACAGCTTGACCAGCAGTTCTTATATTTCATTGCTTTCTGTTACTTGCCAATGTATTCCCTTCATTCAGCATGGTATACATTACCCACACAATACCTTTCATTTACTGAATGCATATCATACAATGGCAGTGATGCATTATTCTTTACTGTTGTTGTTGCATCCGTGATGCAGTGGAGCTTAACCACTTAAGTCCTATATACTTTGTCATACGGAAAATAGTGAAAATGGATGATCTACAAGCTCAGAATGCATCGTATGACTATGTGTGGTGAGCTTGTAGATCTGCTATTTTAGCTATTTCTGAAATATTTTTGCCAATTTACTGTCACACGTTTCACAATTCTTGCCTCTAATGATATGCCCAAAATAAAGACGCCAGGTTGAAAGTGGTTAATTCTGCCAACATCTTCATAGACCCATACTGTCTGCCATTGTTACCCCTAAACAAATAAACAAAACATTCTTTTTCAAGATCTACTTTATACAAACAATGACCTGAATCTACGTAGAGATGCATTTTGTACATACTGAATCTTTTAAGAAGCATCAGAAAGTTTGCTCTTCAAAGCAAATGTTGTTCTGTATATTTTACTTACTGTTCCACCCCTATTTCAATATTGTGCTCTTGGCCGTATATGCAAGTGGCTCTCAAAGTGAGGTCCAGGGACCTCAGGGGTCCTTGATGACGTTCCAAATGGTGCCCGTACAGGGCTGGAACTCAAGAGTATACTGTACAAATGGAACCAAACAGTCCATTTGGTTCCATGTGTAGACTCTCATAGTTATGGGTGTTCCTTTAAATCAGGGGTCTTCAACGTTTTCAGGCAAAGGACCCCTTAGTTGAGAGACAGATGAAGCAGGGACCCCCACAACCTTTCCAAAGATTCCATATAGTTTTATCGTTTGACCGCACGATCATCAGTGTATTTTGAGTTCATGTCAATTTGTGTTTTCAGATATTTAACCACTTGAACCGTCAATACTAAATTAACTTGACCTACACCTTCACTCTGTACTTAGTCTGCTCCTTTTCCCCTCTACACCAAACCTCTTTGCCGAAAATAGCCGATCTACAAGCTAACAATGCCTCTCAGCGCGAGGAGTTGTGAGCTTGAAGATCTGCTATTTTTGGCTAAGGTTCTCCGAATATGGACACTAGTGTTAAAGTTGTTTATAAAAAGGATTGGAAGATTTGGAGGATCCCCTGTAGTAACTCTGAGGACCCCCTAGGGGGTCCTGGACCCCCTGTTGAAGACCCCTGCTTTAAATTAAAATGTTTGAGAACCACTGCTCTTCTGCAAGGAGCAGGTATTAGGTTTAAAGTCTCTCTCCAGGAGTTAATGCTTGATATCAGTATGTGCGGTACTTTGAAGATTAACAATGGGCACATAATGCCAGCGTATTTCTTTTTTTTTCTTCTCCATTGCAAACAATAACAAACACAGCACAGATCACTTGACTAAAAGAGGAATGCAGACAGGAGATGCTCTGGCCTGTTGTCTTAGCTTGTTTGTTTGTTTGTTTGTTTTGCTTTGAGGATATGGTTTTGCTCTTGATTCACCTAGAGAAACTGGGAGGGTGTCCCAATGTGTGTGTGTGTGTGTGTGTGTGTGTGTGTGTGTGTGTGTGTGTGTGTGTGTGTGTGTGTGTGTGTGTGTGTGTGTGTGTGTGTGTGTGTGTGTGCAATCGTGTGTTTTTTATTCTTTGTGTGAATATGTGCATGTGACATTATGCATTTAAGAGAGCACCATTTTAAGACAAACCCCCTTTGAGAGAAAACAGTCACCTTTAGGCTGCCATTAAGTCGGCATCAAACATTTGAACAAGGAAAATGTCTAGTTTGTGCTATGAGAGCCATGCCTCGGCAACCTCTAAGTGTAATTCTTTGTGTCCCTGCTCATCCTTCGTGGACGTCAGGAGAGGGTGTGTGAAGTTTATCATTGCTTTACTCCTTCTCGCACAACTCAGGCACACTGAACACTGGAAGGGTTGGCAACGCAGAGGGCGGTGTGAGACGGTGTTTTTTTCGACAAAGACTGTTTCACAGTCAAAGAGACGAGGGTAGAAGAGTGTGTTTTTTTTGTGCGTTCCGTGATGTAAGTCACACGAAACGAACGACGCCTCTGCGGTCCAACTCACACGGTTCCGTTCTCCTGCCTGGGCTTGTGGGGCGTTGTGCGAGTGGGCGTGCTCAGGGAGGGAGCCAAGGTGCAGAGGAAGCCGGCGAGCAAGGTGAGGCCGAGGCCGCCCCAGGCACAGAACATGGACCAACCATAGCCATGGCTAATGTCCTCTGGCAGGCCGTACATGTAGCGCGGGTAGCGGGACAGCTCAAAGTTGATGCCCGCCACACATGTGCAGAGGGAGATGATGCAGCATGTCCCTATATGCCAGGAGGACAGACAACAGGTACTTTAGAAAGTTTGATGTTTGAATTTATAAATAGATGCCACTGTATACACATCCTACTGTCCTCTATGTACTGTAGGTCCTACTGTTCTGTATATAAGTCCTACTGTACTAAATGCTCACAGTCATGATTACAATGAACCTCACCATCAACCCTATTCTCACACACGGTATAGTTTCAGTTTAGCTCATTTATTTTGGTCCTTTTAAGACAAACAATTATAGGCCCAGTACAGTACATATAGCACCTTAAAATGGTCCAAAAAGCAAATGCAAATGCAAAATCAAATATCAAAACAGAACAATGAACATAGTTTCGTAATTTGATTTGATAAATACGTTTACTAATCCAAGAGAGAAAAGAACAAACAAGAAAACATCAAAAAGGAAATAGAAATGTCACACACGCACGCACACGCACGCACGCACGCACGCACGCACACACACACACACACACACACACACACACACACACACACACACACACACAGACACACACACACACACACACACACACACACACACACACACACACACACACACACACGCACTATTCAGCGTAATGCGAGAATGTGCTCTCACAGTACCTCCCATGAGGAAGAGTAGTCCCGCTACATACTGCATGAGGTCATGCTGCTGGCAGCATCCCAGCACTCCAATGATCCAGCCAAAGAGAATAATGGACACGGCCATGCCCACAAAACCAGCCGTCATCCTGCGTAGATCTGCAAGCAGAGAACAAGATTATTCAAGAGGTTTGGAGCACTAGTAGTCCCCTGAAGACCGATGTCGATCTGGCTTTGTTTGGAGGGGAATAGGGATGCATGATTAATCGGTCCATCATTTCGGTATCAGCGAAATCGGCCATAAAAATGCATTATCGGTATCGAACCAATATCAAAATAAAATATTGGTTTAGCCGAAATTTTGTTTTATAATATTTACATTTGAATGTGAAGCTGGAATTGCCCTTTGTAATGATGAAGGCTAAAGATTAAATCAGGGTTTTCTGGGAAAGCTTTTAAACTCAGATTTTCTTAAATAGAAATATTACATTTAGATATTTTCAGTGTCATATCTGTTGATAGCGATTCCGATAAGATATATATTGCATCATAATATAATAATGTAATACATATCGGTATCGGAATCTGTATCGACATATATGAGCTTGTAAAATATCGGTTAACGGTTATCAGCCATAATTTCATGATCGTGCATCTCTAGATGGAATACATTCAAACATGATAACAAAGAACTGTGAGACGTGAGACAGACAGACAGACAGGCAGAAACAGACTCACAGTACACTCTCAGATGTTAAATTAGCATTAAGGCATTTTACTGTGTGAGGAATGAGACGGATAGGAATCTGAGGATAAACCAAGCCGATACAAGAAGCGACAGATTGATTGGAGCAGACTATAAGAGTCTATCCTATTCAGACAAGCTCTCCAGGAAGACAGACAGGAAGGCTCAGACTTACGGAGTGCATGCCACTCATCCTGTCGTATAGTCTTTGTAATGTTGACAGGTAGATTCCGTGGGAGGATGGAGGAAGTGTAGTGATACTTGACTGGCGTGCATCTTTGAATTAATCCTACAGTAGCAAGGGAAAGATGGAGAAAGTAGTTATGATAAAAACAAGACTAAAACGGCCTCAAAGTCCCACTAGCAGGCAGAGCCCCCGCTGCTTAAAGGAGTAGTTCACCCAAAGAATTACTTATTTTCTTTCAATTACACAATTACCTTGAAGCCTTGAATTGACGCTGATTGTTTTGTTTTGTCGCATTCCTAAGACAATAATTTGACCAATGCCGAAGAGTCTCCGATGACCCGGTCATCAAATGATTGGCTTAGGGAATGCGACAAAAAACTAAAAAGGTCTCTAAAGAGGGGACAGTGTTTTTTCAATTACTTTTGCCATTACTTGCTCCAGCAGAGCATGCAAGTACTACTTTCGGTGAGTCTGATAATACCAGAAAACATAGTCAGTAGATGTTATTCAATATAAACCCTTGCTTCAAAACTTCAAAAGATGAATACTCCAAACATAATACAAAAAAAACACAACATTGAAGGCAGTGCGGTTATAACAGAAAGGTTAGTGCGCAATCTGCCCATACCACATGGGCACAATGCTCTGATCAGTGAGTCGGGGACCTTTCCTGTCTCTCTCGTCTCCACTGTAACTGTCAATAAAGCCAAAAAAGGAAAGAAAAGGCAAAGAGATAAAAAATAAACATAATTTATTCCGTCTGCCTTGTAATGAATGATTAATAATGAGTGTAACAATAATATTAATAACTATTATTATTATTATTGCTTATTGACTGAAGGGTGCATTGCACAAAACATGACAATTAAATACATTTCTCAAATGAAACAATAAGATTCTGGAAGGCCAGCTATAGGAACCCCCATGATTACACCCAACCAGGCCAAATCGGTTTGAACAGGCTGAGCTCAACATGTGCAGGGGCGATTTTTGTCTAGTTTTCAGATGAATCCACACTTTAAAGTGTCTCTATAGAAGGTGGTGTAGTAGGCAGTGGTAGACTGTCTCTCTTCAGCGTGCTGTGCCTTTTAGGCTGCAGAGTTGGTGTTGAGGTCGTCACAGATGTGCACTCTCAGTGCTTAATCACTGGCATTGCAGTGGAAATGGTCAGTGAGTTCAGGTTCCTCGGGGTACTGTACACATTAGGAAAAGTCAGGTGGGACACTCACACCACGGATGTGAGGGAAAAAGCTCAACAGTGGCTACTATATACAGGTTTTGTAACCTGAAGATGTTTGGAGTGGACCCCTGTATCCTCAGGCTGTAGTACAACATAGCTCCATTAAAAGCATTCAGGCTGTGCCACTTTGTGGTATGGAAACTGCACTGCCTGCAACAGAAGAACCACGGCGGGTGGTGAGGTTGGCATAGTGCAGGGTTCCCCAATTAGTTTTCCCCAAGGGACGAATTATGTCTAGGGTACCAAGCCGAGGGCCTCAACATTGCAGGGGGCGACGGTGGCGTTCCCGCTACTCCAGTGACAGTTCAGATATCGTCGTTGTCGGGTGAAAATCTTGTATGTCCAAAACCGTTCGTTTTGCATTTATCATTTTAAAAATGATTTAAACTAGTGAAAACAGCTGATCTACAAGCACACAACGCCTCGCACCGCGAGGCGTTGTGTGCTTGTAGATCTGCTGTTTTCACTACTTTTGTGCGACGGCCTTGTTTGATGAAGCAGAGCTTTGCTTTGCGAAAGAACGTACACATTTTGAGATACAGGTTTTCCACCCGACAATGACGATATACTAGTGTTGTTGCTGCTCTTATGCCACCATTATTACTGGGGTTGGTGGGGGCCAGACAGTAGCCCCCCGTGGGCCGCAAATGGCCTGCGGGCCACCTATTGGGGAACCCTGGCATAGCGCATAAAGGGAGGTGAGCTTCCCTCCAGGAGCTGTACGAGAAGCGTTGTGTAGTCAAAGCTCACTGTATCATGAAGAACATGCACCACATCAGCCAAAAACTGTTCACACACCTACAACTACTGTGGCCAGGCAAAGAGGCCTACTGTAGTATCAAAGGCAAGACCACCTAGTAAGAGATAAGCGACCGTCAGGTCGCAGCGTGATTTTAGGCCAAAATGTGTAGGAGCAGTCCAAAAATGTGTTTGAAAAAATCGGGCTGAAAATCTGTAGGAGCAGTGTCCAAAAATGTTTTTGAAAAAATTGGCCTGATGGTGGCGCTGTATGGGACAGATCCATGTTGATGCAATGAGTGTAGACATACTGTGTAGCGATTTGCGTGATTTTAGGGCAAAATCTGTAGGAGTAGTGTCCAAAAATGTGTTTTAAAAAATCGGCCTGAAGGTGGCGCTAAATGGGAAAGATCCATGTTGATGACTTGAGTGTAGAGCAAGTGTTTACAGATTTGCGTGATTTTAGGGAGAAATTTGTAGGAGCAGTGTCCAAAAATGTGTTTGAAAAATCGGCCTGATGGTGGCGCTATATGGGACAGATCCATGTTGATGACATGAGTGTAGACATACTGTGTAGCGATTTGTGTGATTTTAGGGCCAAATCTGTAGGAGTAGTGTCCAAAAATGTGTTTTAAAAAATCAGCCTGAAGGTGGTGCTAAATGGGACAGATCCATGTTGATGAGATGAGTGTAGACATACTGTGTACCGATTAACGTGATTTTAGGGCAAAAATTTTAGGAGCAGTGTCCAAAAATGTGTTTTGCAAGAATCAGCCTCATGGTGGCGCTAGAAGAGGGCCATGTGAGAATTGATGGATGGGAGGTTGTGGTTTGGCAGGCAAGGAGTGTGTGTGCAAAATTTGGCATGGATCGGGGCAACGGTTTGGTAGTTTTTTAGCTTTTTGGCGGGGGTCCCTGGGGGTCCCTGGAGCTGCGGGGGTCCCTGGAAGGGTGGAGGTTGTGGATTGGCAGACAAGGAGTGTGTGTGAAAAAGTAGAGCAACGCGGTGAGCAGGCGATGTTGGGGCGTTATTTGGTAGTTTTTTAGCTTTTTGGCGGGGGTCCCTGGGGGTCCCTGGAGCTGCGGGAGTCCCTGGAAGGGTGGAGGTTGTGGATTGGCAGACAAGGAGTGTGTGTGGAAAATTTCACATGGATAGGGGCAACGATGGCGGAGATATGAGTAGGGCAAAAGTGTGACGTGACGTGACGCGACAGACAGAGGGACGGACGGACGGACAGACAGACAGCCGGTGGAGGTTTTGGTAGTAAGTGCGACCGTCAATCAGAATGTTGAAAAAGGCCTGATCACTGCCTGTCACCAGACTGGCCTGTTAACTGGAACACTTTCCCTGAAACTGACTGTTTCACCTTATGTTTAAAGGGATATTTCACTTTCAAACATGTACAGGGTCATTTTAACTCCAGAAAGTGGCTTGATTCAGTATTTACATTTAGATATTTGATATTCATTTTATCAGACACGCCCCCTTCCTATACAAACCCATTGTAAATTCAAACTCCATTTTAATAAATCGATAACACCGGTCCTTGGTTCTGGTGACTCATACTGCCCTCCTAATAGGTGAGGGGACAGTGTTTTGTCAATTACTTTTTCCATTACTAGCTCCAGCAGAGCGTGCAAGTACTACTTTCAGTGCCGTCTGTTTCTGGTCGACAGTACAAAGGCAGGGCCTTCTTCAGCTTATGATGGAGCAGCGTTCTCTGTGACGTCACCACCAACAAGTGCGACCTGATATAAATAACAAATCGCAAGTTTGCACCTCGACATAGTGGCAACTTGCCCACCCACATACATACATACAGACAGCCCTCATCACTGATCACAGTACTTGCGAGCTCTGCTGGCAACCAAGTACCGTATTTTCCGGACTATAAGGCGCCTTATATATGGATCATTCATTGACATTGACATTCCGTTTAGCACAGCTCCATCTGTTGGATGCATAACGCAACGGTAGCGTCTATTATGTGCGCCTTATAGTCAGGTGCGCCTTATATATGAAAACAGTTTGAAAATAGACCATTCATTGACAGTGCGCCTTATAGTCAGGTGCGCCTTATAGTCCAGAAAATACTGTAGGCCATACATGTGGCCATGAGTGCACAAGGTGCAAGTTGGCACCTCGACAGAGTGCAGACTAGTTTATTTATGAGCGGTGCAAACCGCTCGTATACATTTCACTTTGTGTTAGCCAAAAATCTGCCCAATCATGGGCCATTCTGTCTGTGACGTCAGTTACTCTCCAATACATGGAGATCCAAATATTAGCCAAAACAATTAGCACGGATCTCCATGTCCGGGTGCAAAGTCCCACCAACCCCACATCCTGAACTTGTGATGATGGGTAAAATTTTAATCACAGTCCATTTTAACACTACATGCAAATTCAGGGGCTGTGGGATATGGACAGCCCCAAATATACTCAATAGCTATACAATATATGACTTATTTTAAATTACACAGACATCTAGTGTTGTGTTTATAGAGAAATATAGACAATAGACATAACAGTTGCTTCCCCACTGAAACTCGCCCGTAGGGCAAACTGAAAGCAAACTCCGCCCGCCCAAATGTTTTATTTACTTGCCACGGGCAGTCGGGCAACGGTTAGTGTCAACCTCTGCCGGGTCCCATGCAGGCAGCACCCTGCTGACACCAGCCCAAGATAGACGAGTCCTTAAAATCGACCCCAACTAACTAACTAACTAACTAACCTCACCCTAAAGGGCGATGTAGCGCCAATTCTTGGCCATCTGGCCAGTGATGTATATCGGACCAGTTACCCATATATGGAGACCCCTGGTACCCATATATGGAGATCCACGCTGTGAGAGCCCAAACATACTCAGTTATTCGTTATGTGAAAGTCCTATGATGTCTATGACATCTGACATCATACCATTTTATGCCCATACATGGAGATTCCTGTCTGTAGAATCAGCCGTTAGTGTGGTATGTGGCCGAAGTGGACTCCATATATGGGCATTCCCATATGAAGTCCTGTTAGATATGGGCTTAATATTGATGACATCAGGGAACTCCATATACGGGCATAAAAGGGATTCTGTTACTGTGACATGACAGTGAAACCAGAGCGTGATGTCAGAGCGGCAAACCCATTCTGTTAAGAGTGGTTCCCCTGACATCCCAGTGACATCAGAGCTTGATGTCAGAGCGACAAACCCATAGAACCACAGTGTCAGGCGTGACAGACAGACAGAGATACATACGGACAAGCTGTGACCGTTCACATGCTAAACTGCGACCTGCGGTTGCAACTAACGGCAAACAAAACCTTATACAGTCCGACCAGGCCTCTAGTCTGACATCATACACAAACACAACAACAAAATATTGCCATGCGTGCCTCACAACACTGATTTGCGCAGGCACCCTTGCAGTTATTGAATGAAATAGTTGATCTACAAGCTCACAAGTGCGATTTATTTACCAGTAAGACTCCCTAATCGGGAGATAAGCGACCGTAGGTCGCTTATCTCCACAAATAGGGCAAACATTTGTTTTTCCAAAATCTTCCTGATCCATGTTGATGACATGAGTGTAGACATGCTGTGTAGTGATTTTCGTGATTTTAGGGCAAAATCTGTAGGAGCAGTGTCCAAAAATGTGTTTTTAAAAATCAGCCTGAAGGTGGCGCTATATGGGACAGATTCATGTTGATGGGATGAGTGTAGACATACTGTGTAGCGATTTGCGTGATTTTAGGGCAAAAACTGTAGGAGCAGTGTCCAAAAATGTGTTTTAAAAATCGGCCTGAAGGTGGCGCTAGGAGAAGAGGGCCATGTGAGAAATGAGGGGTGGGGTCTCCGCGTTGCCTTGGCGGACGAATAGGTACCGGCCCCGGCTCTCCCGGACGCTCCTAGCCCGAGTTACGGCATTTTATGTGAGCTGCAGTGGAGGGGGTCCTCCACTGGGGGCGCCACCACTTTTGCATACGTTCTGGAGCACCAGGAGTGGGTGGTCCCCAGGAATTCCCCGTGAGCAGCCCCGTTGGGGTGGTCATTTGGTCATTTTTGCACATTTGGTCATTTTTTACACCTGGGGGTCCCCCAGGGACCTGGGGGTCCCTGAAGCTCCGGGGGTCCTTGGAGGTTGTAGTTTGGCAGGTAAGGAGTGTGTGTGCAAAATTTGGCATGGATGGGGGCAACGGTTGTGGAGATATGAGCAGGGCAAAAGTGTGACGGAGAGACAGACAGACAGACAGACAGACAGACAGACAGCCGGTGGAGGTTTCTGTAGTAAATGCGACCTACGGTCGCAATGATTATAAAAGGTTAATTAATGGAAAATGTATAAGAAAAACATTTCCATTTCTTTACACCATTAAAACTGTGATGTGACACTAAAGATCTTGATTATTGATTCTTTCTCTTGACCCTCTGCATTGTAAAGCCCATCATGTTACGCTGATGAACAGTCCTTCTGAAGTCAACAACCATCTCTTTTGTTTAGTTTACATGAGGCTGTTGTCATTGTATGATGTTTCATCATTGTTGCTGATGAGGCACACTACTATTGAGATTCGACAGAGCAGTTGTGGGTCAATAGTGTGAACAACAGTGGACTGAGCATGCAGCCTTGGAGGGTGCCAGTGCTCAGTGTTATGGTGGCTATTATATACAGTATGTGATATAAAACCAACAACAAAGAACTTTCAACTTTTACCTCAATGGCTGGCAGTTACTGTAACATTCAGCATAATTGGAAAACAAGCTTGAGAAATAATGACTAAAGGATTTCTTTTTTTTCTCTTAAATATTCACCAGTCAAAAGTAAATATACTAGCTTGAGATAAACTGATAAATTAGAAAGGAAGTCACACTGGAGCAACTCGTACTAAAAGGAAGTAAGCCTTTTGTTTTTATTAAGATGAAAAGTACACTGGAATGGGACAATGTTTCAGTGTATAGTATGTTACATCTTCATCAGGCCCATTGTCTTGCTCCTGTGATGCACCAGACCTGCCATTCATTTTCCATACATATGTGAGCAACTAAAAGACAGCACATGTGAGCAACCAGTTTGTACCTTTTGGAAAGTCCACTACTCTTGAATCCTTTGAGCATACAGCCTTCACATCAATCAGATTTTAGATTTTCCTAGAGCAGTGAAACGGTTCCATAAATAAACTAGAAGCAGTGCTCTTCCGAGCACAGGTCTCCACCAGGAAGCCATTTTGTTCTGAAAATGTGATTTTCAAAAGTTGACCTACTGGTGGTGCTATAACAGGCCAATGTGAAAAAGGTGGCATTTGTTCTTTGACTTAGTGGGAATGTGTGTGCAAAGTTTCACACAAATTCTACACTACGTTCATGATTTGAGGCATTTTGTTCAAAACGGACCAATCCTTCAAACTTTGGAAGGAAATTTTAGCCAATCAGGATGGAATATGAAAAAGCAAAGATATCCATCTTGATCACATGACTATAGAGATCATGTGTAGCAAGTTGTGTGAAATTTTGATAGAATCTGAAGGAGTTATATAAAAAATCAAACCTCGGTTCGAAGTGGAGCGGTGAATTTGAGCAGCTGTACCCTATGTGAGTGAGTGAGTGAGTGTAAACTGTGCCTGTGAGTGAGTGGTGAGTGTGCCTGGCCTGCACAAAACAGCGCCCCTCCTTTAACTAGTGTGTTGTGTGTGGCCACTCAAGGTATTGCCAGGCTACGGACATGGCCAGCCAGCCACCCAGCCACCCAGCCAGCCACCCACCCACCAACATACCCACGGACATACCTGTCTATTGGGAGCGCTTTCACCGCTCCAAAAATGGTTTTACGCAAGTCAGCCTCCTGGTGGTGCTATATAATGCAAATGTGAGAAATGCAGGGCAAAGGTTTATCTTTAGCCTGTAGGGACTGTGCATACAATGTTTTACAGTGATCGTGGAGTTATAGAAAAAAAACACAAATCAGGCTGATTTTACCATTTTTAAGTGACATGTCTTCTTCGGCCTAGTGAGAATATGCGTGCAAAAAAAACACTCTGTGTTCATGATTTGAGGCATTTTGTTCAAAATGGAGCAGTTCTGCAAACTTTGGAAGGCAATCTTAGCCAATCAGGATGGATTATGAAAAAAATCGGAAATACCCATTTTGTTTAATGACTATCAGACTAGGTTTGATAGTCTACTCTAGGTCAAAGAACAAATGCCACCTTTTTCACATTGGCCTGTTATAGCGCCACCAGTAGGTCAACTTTTGCAAATCACATTTTTAGAACAAAATGGCTACCTGGTGGGAGACCTGTGCTCGGAAGAGCACTGCTTCTAGTTTATTTATGGAACCGTTTCACTGCTCTTGGAAAATCGAAAATCTGATTGATGTGAAGGCTGTATGCTCAAAGGATTCAAGAGTAGTGGAATTTCCCAAAGGTTCAAACTGGTTGCTCACATGGAAAATGAATGGCAGGTCTGGTGCATCACGATTTGCGTGATTTTTGGACAATATGTGTAGCGGTACTATCCAAAAGCTTCGTTGCCATCATGGCAACGGCGCCAGAGATTAGCTGTACACAGACAGAAGGAGAGGACACACGGACACACATGGACAGGGTGCAAAACATGCCTTTCGGCTGGTGGAGACAATTAGGATAATCATTGCTGTATTGTTTAGTTACATGAGCTCTTTAGTAACAGAAGATAAATTAACAGTTGTGTTACACATTTCATCCAATCAGGAGCAAGAAACCCTCAAAGATCATTCTTCAGGCCTGTCCATATACTCTCTCTGACCACCGAACCTTTTGTCGGAAAGGTCTGGTTCAACTACAAAATGACGCCACTCGCAACTTCTGTAAAGCATTACCCCGAATTAGAGTTCGGAAAGCTGCATGTTGGAAAGTCTTAACTTTTCAGTGGTCGGAGACAGTATGGACAGGCCTTTTTCCAATTTTGTATGCTCATTCATTTGTTTAATCACTTCCAATTTCCCTTGTTTATCCTTTATCCTTCATGAGTCATGAGTTCGGATTGGATGAAATTGGTATCCTGACCTAATAATGTATTCTCTGTTTACTAAACAGAGCCATCTCTCTAGCTGTAAACAGAAAATGAATTATGGGGAGACCTCTGTTATTGAACTAACACTAGCAATGATTGCTATGGGAATATAGAACCCAATGAAGGCCTTCATGGGCGAAACATTATTTGTTTGTTGAATAAAGCATTACTGTGTGCTGACATTTCCTTTCTTTACTTATTTTTTATATATATTGTTTTTTTGGTCCAGCACTGGTTGTTTCAAGAACTGGGTGAATGTGATATATTTTATATGCACACACACGCACACGCACACTCACTCACACACACACACACACACACACACACACACACACACACACACACACACACACACACACAGTATAAAACTATTACAAAGCTTTCTTGACCTTACTGCACTGAGCATACTTGAGGCTCCAAAAATATGACATAAGTTTTGATGATAAAATGATTTCAATTGAAAATGAAAGTGGTGCTCAAAGAGTTGATAAATAAGGACACATTCATGTCACAGTTAGAGTATTGTTAGGCCTACTAATGTAGGAAGGTGTGAGGGTATCTGTGCTGCTAAACAGCTAGCTTATGTATTTATTATGGTACTTAATTGCGCCCATATTTTAACTCTAATTAACGCAAATAATGTCGAAGCTGCCCTCCTACTGCCATACATGCTATTATCAGTATGGTCTATGGTGGTATCATGGTGATTGAATAAATAGGCTAATTGTTATCATGACAAAATAAAGAGGCCTCAGTAGCTCAAAATTCGCACCAAATATATGTTTATCGATAATTGTACCTGAATATGTCCCATTTCCCCCCGTGACATTTAGTCATGAGCCACAAACAAACGCAATTGAGCCTGTGACTGTTGCAAACATCGCTTCATATGACATACAATTGATTTTCCAGAGAAGAATGCCACTCTCCTTGGCATGAGTGAGTGAGCAACGGAATAGGCTCGCTCAGCACCACGGACAGCGAAAACCAAAAAGAAAAAAAGAAAAAAAGATAATGAGCCATGTCTAATGCTTGCTTGTGACATTCATTGTTACACATTCTCAGTCTCACTGTCACAGATGATTGATAAGATCAATAGATCATTAATCTATGAACAGAGTGTCGGCCTGTATCGTCATGTAGGTTATATAGCTACGTTTGCAGACCCTTTAACCATATGCTAGGTCTGAACTCATTCTAGACCACCGCGGCCTCACGCATCCTGTAGGCTAGCTCTGGTCCATAGCGTTAGTGGAGTTCTCCCTAACGCTATGTCACCGATGAGCCGTTGCGCACCAGATTCGCTACTCACCAAAACAAAGACGGTTTTAGGGAGTTGAAAGCCTACTATCCTTGGTGGCAACACTATGAGACCCACACCTCACGTCTAAAATACACTTTTTAGCCAGAAAAGAAAATATTCCACCAGAAGGCAAAATCTGGTCAATGGAGTTTTCTATTGACAAGATCTGTAGAGGGCGCTGTAAAGCAGCTAAAACCTCCGGTGAAATATTTTCTTTTCTGTCCAAAAAGTGTATTTTAGACGTGAGGTGTTGCCACTAAGTAGAGTAGGCGTTCAACATCTTAGAACCGTCTTTGATTTGGTGAGTAGCGAACGCGTATTTTTTATTTTGACTACAGACGAGAGGCTGAGCAGCCTGGGCTACCACGGCTGTGAGCGTAAGGGCTCAACGGTGACGCAGAGCTATAGCTACAAGACAGGCTTCACATCATATGTTTACCTTTGTAGATCAGGTCCTCGGTCTCCAGGTCGAATCCCTCCCGGTGACACTTTCTCCAGAGCCCAGAGACGGTGGAGTTAAACTGGCGGCTGCAGTGGGACTCCATGGTCGACGCTGCCGCGGCCAGAAAGTGTCGCTTCCCCCTGACGAGAGGTGCTGCTGCCCCAGCATTCAGGCCATGATTGCTGCCTCCTCTCCTCGCTATGGTCTTTGGAGGCATCTGAAGGGGAAGGTTATGGTTTGAAATGTAGATGTAGCCGGGATCGTTCCGCTTGTTGGCATAGTTCTTGCACCGCTCTCGGTGTCTCCTCGCGTCGGTCTCGTACCAATAGTCGGTGCATATCGCCATGGCGAGCAGCCCCAAAGCACAGAGCGCTAGGAAGAGTCCCGTGCTGGTTAAAATTTTCATAGCGGCCATCTTCCCCAGCACTCGATGGATGGAGAGTCCAGTAAACAGTCGAGAGAACGTTCCTCCTCGGCGGCCGTGGTGGTGGTCCGTGGTGCTGGTACCCCGTGAAATAAATCACGACGGCACTCACAGCCTCACGCAGGTCTGCTGTGAAACTGAACGCATCATGATCGAAGGCCAGCGTTGCCTCGACTGGACGCCGCGGTCTATTGTTGTGGTGGCCAGCAGATGTAATGTTTTCCTACCATCTGTTATGGTACAGCGAGGAGCAGAGTGGTGCTGAGGAGAGAGTGGATGGATGGTAACCGATGCTGTCAGCTGCAGTTACGCGCTCTCTCCGCCAGGTTGTTTTTCTTCTCTTATGGTCCTGTTTACCAAGCACTGGGTCGGGACCCAGACAGATTTTTATGGGTCCCTTTGTTTTATCCTTCATTTTTATTAATCAAATATATTTTCAAAAAACATTCCCCAAAAAAAGCAAACATTTACAAGAATTAAAACAAAATTCAAAGATTCTTTTTCAGTAATTTCATGAAGAAATCAAAGAAGAATCTATAAGACATTCCATAAATTAGAAAACAAATGTTTTTAAGAAGTAGCGAAAATACATCACTACATCACTAAATACAAGTCACTACATCAAATATATACACATTAGCTAGTTAATATATTATTAGTTTATTATTTTAGAAATAAAACATTAATTAGCTCCGTCTCTCTCTCTCTCTCACACACACACACACACACACACACACACACACACACACACACACACACACACACACACACACACACACACACACACACACACACACACAATGTGACATTGTTTCAGCTGTCTTTAAAGCATGGTTCTCAAAGTGGGGTCCAGGGACCCCCAGGAGTCCTTGGGGGGGTTCCCAGGGCCAGTGGGTTCCCCGGTAACATGAGTTAATATAGCATCAAAATCAGTTGAACCACTATACTGTAACCCTACCTATGATGAAGTTACATGGAACAGTAAATCAGTTGAACCACTATACTGTAACCCTACCTATGATGAAGTTACATGGAACAGTAACAACAGGATTTACTGAACATTCAGTGCTATGAAAGAACAAACCCACATAAGATATTGCGATTTATGATGGACATAATTAAATGCATCCTGCAAAGTATGAAAGTCTTAGGAACTGAGTTGCTGATAATTAATAGCCTTCTCTGGGAACAGCGGGATTATCAACCTTTTTGCTTATGGACTTAGAGCTGCTGAAAAACCGTGCATACTGGTACCAAACCTACTGTATATTGAAAGATGTGATCGTGCTCATTTGTACATTGACAAAAGTATAAATTGAGTGGTTAGCTCTAGTCTTCATTTGTAATGGTTTGCTGTCATTTTGTGTTGTGCCTTCTTTTGTATGTTGTTCCTGAATGTCACAAGTCAATGACTGAGGCAGTGAGGCCCAACTAATACTTCCGTGGTGTCGCTCATGGAAAACACAAGCTACAAGCTCAGAAAGCGTTGCAAATGCGACACGTTGTGAGCTTGTAGGTCTGCCATTTTCGGCGCGCGACACTGTCGTGTGTACGGAGCATAAATTAAGCTTTAGGGAAGGCAACCCGCAGGGGAGTCGTTATGGCAACAGGAGCTTGCCAAACAGACTGTGTTGGAATTGGACAAGTATGAGCGCACAATCAATACCCCCCTCCCTTGTCTCCCATCTGACATTTTAGGCACAGAACCCTTGCTGCAGAAAATATGCTTATGGCGCAGTTTGTGTTCAGCAGGTGCAATTCTTCACTTGGGATTCCAATCCTGACCACCTCTCTCCTTACATGATCCTTGCAGTAGGTATCAAGGGAGATGTTTACCCAGTTGTTATGCTGTTCATTGTGGCTGCCCTATAGCTGAATGGGTAGAGACTAGGTGGCGTGGGAAACAGAAGGTCCCAGGTTTGATTCCTGACCCCGGCTATGTCGAGGTGTCAATGCGCAAGATATACTGCAGATACCGCATACAGTATGGAATATACGTATTACGTATATATGAAAAAGGTGTTTATAACACGCATTGTCACATGACTCCCAAGATATAGCCTAACGGTTTACCTAATTTGGTCAAATAAAACAAAGTGTCATAGACATGCTTCAATCTATAGAATTTGGAATTTTGTAAAATGGGTCTCTCCCACAACTTTGGAAGATGATTATGCCCAACATTACATGTACACACGTGTAGCATGCGAGTTTGAGTGATTGATAACATACATCTCTTTATGCATTCAACATCAGACACCCTCACCCAAAAGCAACCCTACCATGGCTATCAGACAAGGACAAATCTGTTAGCCTGATCCACTCTGAGAGTGGGTGGGGTCTATGGGCTGGAAACCAGGCTACAAATCTGTTGTAGTTCTAACTGTATTTCTATGATAGTTAAGGTGGACAAACAGACAGACTTGGTCTTTTGTCTGTCAACTGCTTTTAGTCCGAGCGTTTCATGCAAAAATCGTGCACTTTATGAAAGAAGCATGAAATTTGGCAGTTAGAACATGTCATATGGAACATTTTTGTCTTGGGAAACTTGTGGGAGCCAATCAAAGTTGGGCTCTCATAGATGCAAGCATTTGTTTTGCACAAAAAACATTCCTTTACGAGAAACGGCCGCCACAAAACTGTGCAAAGTGATGACTCATCACTAAACCATAGTTTTATGGGGTCTGAGGAATGTTTTTCCTGCAAAACAAATGTTTGCATTGGATTCAGAATCCCGAAAAATACCTACGGTAGTTTGACCCCTTACATGCTACTTAAAGCATATTTATTTTTTATATTATTTTACTCTATAGTAAAGTCTGAGAGCCCAACTTTGAATGGCTCCCACAAGTTTCCCCAAGACAAAGCTGCGATGTCCCTATAGCCAAAAATGTTCCATATGGCATGTTCTAACTGTGTGCCACATTTCATGCTTCTTTCATGAATGCACGATTCCATCAAAATACTGCCCGAAACGCCTGGACTATTTAATGGGGGAGAATGGAATTAGGGTCATAAGTTCTGTGGTAATGCATTCACACAAATATTAAATAACTGTCACTTACGGATTGGTAAGAATATTTGGGGAGTGTTGGCCTGCAAAATTCCCTGCGAACACAGACAGGGGAACATATCTCAGTCCCAGGCCGGCCTTCTGCCTGGCGGAGATAATACCAAATATCAATCGCGATATACAGTAGTTCTAAATACTGTAGTGTAGATACGAGATGTAACAGGAATGACAATGTTGTACATGATAGATTACAGACCAGAACATCCTTCACACAATTCGTATGAAGACATTTCCTTTAAGACATTTTCCTCTGAAAATTCTGGGTCGTCTTACAAATTATCATGCATCGTTTTATTTCCATTAAGCAAAAAACATTATGGAAAGTTGCATTTGTAAAACAAGTAGTGTACCGGAATGAAACAACAGTTACAACACATTTATAATTTCCTTTTTTCAAAAATAAATACTATTATCTTAATTTATATTCAATTAAGCAGAGCTTAATAGTATATAAATTATTAGGCACAGAGTCATGGTGATCAAATCACAAGCTGGATATGTCAATCGTATTGCATGTGGGCAGTAAAAAGAGGCACACTTTGCTGTACAGCATACACAAATATAACAGACTGCACCAAGCATACCATAAGGTTTTTTGGCACTAGTTTCATGTCAAGGTAGTGTAATGGAGTGGTGATGATCATAACTAATACTTTCAGTATATTTCATGTTGCTCGTCCAATCGTTTTAAATAAATAGACAACACACACACATACAAAAGGATGCGCAACACTGTGCTATATACTGTGGACAAACAGTTAATCTAAAGCAAAATGTTGCTTAATTTCTCAGAAAACTCCTATACAGGCCTATACAGAACTAAAAACACCCTTTTGTCTCGAGCAACTACATTATACTTATGTGCAAAACAATGATTGTCTGGTCAACGTCAGTTCAGTAACAAATTCCCTTGATATTCTAAATCTGGCACATTTTCTAGCGTCCATATATACAGTATTTCCTGTCAGTAGATGAACTGAACATACTGAGTATTGTTGAGAGAAAGCTGGTATTGTGATTGAAGACAGCCATCCTTTAAAGTGCCATTCTTATTGCCATCTCCTTTTTCCTTTTGATGTTGTTGGTGAAGGTGGTTGGATTGATTTGGTGTCAAAGAAGCATGACTGTTTTGGTCTCCTATATTTTCCAATGTGCTGCAGTAGGGACATCACACTTATTGCAGGGAAGGGAAGGACAAGCAGATGTGAGGGGCTTTAGTGTGAGGGGCTTCTGCAGTGTTGAGTTTTAGTCTGTATCATCCAGGGGCGTCACAAGGGGGGGGGGGAAGTGGGACTGAGTTACTAGGGCCCAAGGTGGAGGGGCCTTGATTATTTTATAATTCAGCTATTAAAAAAATAACAGATAGACAAGCTTACAGCACGGCACCGAGTGCCGTGCTGCAAGCTTGTAGATCTGCTATTTTTGAAAAGTTGTGAAAATGTGTGCAAATCTTTGGATATATGTATTTTTAAGCGAACATTTGTGACTAAAGTTTTGCCTCTGGGGGGTCCCTGGAACTAAATACTTTGAGATGGGGGTCCGTGGCCAAATGCATATAATTTTAGGGGTCCTTCACATGTTTGAGCACCACTGACATAGAAACATAGGTTTTTCAAAAGACTTGCACCAAGTTTCACGATTTAAAAAAATAGCAGATCTACAAGCTCGCAGCGTGGCACTCGGTGCCGCGCTGTGAGCTTGTATATCTGCTATTTTTCAATAGTTAAAGCACAAAATAATGCATAATAATGCGCTCCCAGTCTAAATGGGTTAAACCCTCTCCCCCTATGAAGAACATTCATGGGGGCCCGCAGTGCATCCTTGTACCCAGGGCCCAGAATTTGGTGTGACACCCCTGGTATCATCTGGTGAGGTGAAAGAGAGTGTCCCCACATGGTCATTCCACAATGGCGGACAAGAAGGCCATAACAGCCACACCACAACAGATGAGCAGGATCTGTGTTAGAGAATGTCTGGAAAACAGAAGGTAAAAACAGGCTCAGGGAAATATCAAACCATGAATAAACAAACACACATTTTATATGCTGGAAGAGGGGTCTTTAACAGGGGGTCCGGGACCCCTAGGGGGTCTTCAGAGTTACTACAGGGGGTCCCTCCAAATCTTTGTGTGATAGAAACTGTTTTCCTCCTTTTTTATATTAACCACTTGAACCCTCCATATTCAGAGAACTTTTGCCAAAAATAGCAGATCTACAAGCTTCATGTTGAAGACCCCTGTCCTGGAATATTAATGTGATCAAAAACAATAATAAAATAACTATATATACCTCCAACTGGACTCCTCTAGCAGGTCTGGCACCACATTCACCAAGGCTATATGCAGGAAACCTCCAGCGGTGAATGGCAATATCCACGCTGTTGCATTTTCTATTTGAATAAAGATTGTTAAGTTAGATCGTATGTAGCGACCGTGGAACATAAATTCACTTTCTATGTGAATGTACTGACACAATTTCTACACTGTAAAAACTTCAGTGCAAATGTCACACCTGGGACATGAATGAACAATAGGGAAAAAAAGTTTTTAGCTTCACAACTATTCAAGTTTATGCTTCATTCATACAGGTTCATGCCTTTATTCACATGAACAATACAACTCATACTGAATAAAAACTGTCGTTTTAACGCTGGTGCTGTAGATGTACTGTGGATGTGCTCATCATGACACGAACATGTTTGAATTAAATATATATTTTGGGGTGAATTAATCGCACAAAATAAATGCAGACATCCCAAGTATCCCGGAAGATGCGGGAGTCTCCCGGAAATAAGCGACGCTCCCGGACGTCCGCGAGTGGCACTCAAACTCATGGAAGTCCCGGCCGCTCCCGCAAATGCCTGCCATATCCGGTCTAGAAACCGGATCTGCAACTCGCGATGCAAATAAATGTGTTGGCAAATGAATGATTGTGATTCGCTGTGGGAGATGTGGGCGTCTAAAAGTGACCAACCAATGGTCTCAGATGCAGAGACTCAAGCGCGAAGGATATATTATTCAGCTCATAACAGTAAACAGACAGGTTTTGACAGGTCTTGCTTAACATGAATAAAATAACAGTACTTTACAACTGTCTGTTCTTTTTCGCTGGACATACAACTGGACATATAGCTGTGTCAGCCTGTGCGATGCACGGCAGCCTGCAGGCAGGCTGTTGTGTCTCACTGACTGAGAGAGTGACAGAACTTTCTCCCAAATACGGTAGGTAAGAAAGACATCATGCTATAAATTAACCCGATTATATTACGCCTAAAATGGTTCTGCCGCCGTGCAGAACAGTTTTTAACCATAGAAAACATTGTAAAATCCGAGAAAATAAATATATTTTTTCGCGCGCACGTGCGTGTGGGACCTCCCGGAAATGCTGATCTCCAAGTTGGGGATGTCTGTGCCTCTGTAAGAACTATTAATGTATCCATTTACAACTCTGAGAATCTCTTAAATTAACACAGAGGATCTTCAAATGTAATCCATCAGTGACATGATTATGTACAGTATGAACCTTAAAACGTATAAAACCTCTCTTGAGGTGGCACAGTGTGAAGGTCCCATCTCACCTGTGCCTTTTGGTGACTGAGCACACAGGGCAAAGCAGGCTCCCAGCACCCCTACCAGTGCCGTGTACAGCTGCATCCGTGCAGCACTCCACCGGTCAAACCCAGCCCGGAGCAGAATGGCAAAGTCACCCACCTACAATACATTTCACAAAATTAGTTACTGTATGGAAAAACAGTGACTGACCACAATTATAGGGCTGTCACAATTATTACATAATCGTCTAATCGCAATTATTTGACATAATCACAATTATTTTGTGATAATCGTCATAATCGTTAACATGTTGAAAAATGTTTATATATGTTCAAACATTGAACAAAAATTGTGGAAATAGCAGATCTACAAGCTCACTACAAAGCCAAACAGAAATGTAATTGCCAAAACAGAAATGTAATTGTCAACGACAAAAACACAATTAAATCGTTAATCGCAATTATTTGAGAGAAAATTAATCATCATGTAAAATGTCATAATCGTGACGACCCTACACAATTATAAAGTGATCTGAATTATGCCATGGCATCGTAGAGATAAAGAAGTGGCAGTTAAATGATACAGGTTTTTACAATCCTAACATAAAGTGACATCCAATGAAATGTAGATTGCATTCCAGGTAAATGCCACGACGCAGTTAATCTCACCTCATGGGGAATTTCATGGAGCAGTATGGCAAAGGTGGTGAGAAACCCAACCTGCAAAACAGTCCCATTAAGTGATGATATTTTGTCAAGTCATCTTTATTTATATAGCTCATTTAACAACAGCAGTTGACCCAAAGTACTTTCCAATCAAGGATGACCAGCAACCTGATAGCAGTAAATAATAATAATAATAAATACATAAATAAATAGAACACACACACACACACACACACACACACACACACACACACACACACACACACACACACACACACACACACACACACACACACACACACACACACACACGTATAAGAATATAGAAGATTATACAAAAAGAAAGAAACACTGAATGCACCTATAAATCATGGAGCATCCACAATCAGAACTAAAAGCAAGAGAAAAGAGCTGGGTCTTTAGATTTGATTTAATAGTATCTATAATGGGGCAAGACTTCATGTGGGACAGGTTTTGTTCAAACTTTGTATTCTATAACATGAACTGCAATATAATACACTACACATGTCAACTTACTGTGCCAGTGCCACACCAGTTTAAACACAGCTTCACACGGTGCATGTAGCCTAGTTGAAGCATGTTCGCGTGTGATGTATGAGTGTAAGCAGAAAATAGCAAGTGGAAGTCATGTGTGTTTAAAGACATCTAGGCAACTTCCTCTCTGGCACACTGCTCAGCGGTTCATGCTGTTAGCCTTATGCTTCTCCAGCTGGACTAGCATCATACCACTAGCATAGATAGAACTCAACTCAAATGTGTAACCATTCCATGTTAACGTGAATCACTCAGTCCATTTCTTTAAGGGTCATTCTCACCGGGCAAGATAAAGATCAAGATAAAAAATATCATTTTGGATGGTGGATGGTAGTGTCCACACTGAACGCCAACATCCACTCCCATCCACTTCAGTTGAGAAAGATAATTGCCCGGTGGGAATGTCCCTTTACTGTATGTAGTTCAACACTGTGCATTCAATTATATTTTAACCTTTTTAAAAATAAGACTTGCACTTTGGAAGGAGCAATAATCTGCGCCAGTTCAAAACTCACAGAGCCCTCATATGGTGTATCTTGTATTATTCCAAGAGACCTGTGCCAAACATGATACTCACAAGGCAGGCATAATCAGTGCCAATTCCCAAGTCAACACATTACTATATGCCTTGCTTTCATTTAGTAATACAGCGTCCCTTTGTGGCCACTTTACATTTATTTTGGAATGCAAAATGATGCATGTGAAATTAATCCACATTGCACTGAACATGGAATAATGCACAATTGTTTCTAGAGCTGACTGTAGACAACAGTGTCCTGTTGAAACACTGTTGATTTTTAAATATATTAAAACATTCTAGATATCAACAGATCCATTTACCATGTAAGTGTTATTTTGTACTTCGTCATCGTCACACAAGGATATCGTGCAAAAATAGTGCAAATAGCTGATCTACAAGCTCCGCGTGTTGTGAGAAATTGTTGTACAATTGTGAGCTTGTAGGGGCAGCAGTGGCTCGGGACATTTAGGGCACCATCAGTATACTTCTTTAAATAGAGAAAACTGTGGCTAACATTAGCCGTTAAGAGGGTTGTCTTTGTGCATGAGCTGCGAACAGTTGAAGTTCATGACAAGCTTCCTACTTGTCTCAGACACATTTATTTTCAGAGACCTTCACACAAAAATGTTGCCTTTGAATTACGATAGCTAATCATGCGGCGTGTCCTTACCTTTCTGCTGACCAGAAAACTCCCAGCCACAGCCAGCCCATGGGTGAAGTTGTCAATGCAGTTTGCCAGTAGGTTTAAGTAACCACTTGTCTGTAATAAATGAAATACAACTTTTTATTTATACATGACTAGTGATTTGAAGAATTCCTGTAGGAAATATGCTATTATTTTACAATTGCATACAGCTCCTACTTGTCTTGATGGCTCAGAAACATAAATAATTTCCCTGCTACTTAAGGATGGCGGCGACAACTGAGTAGAGGGCCTGCCTGGAAAACTCGGTAAAGCCTTATACACAGTCAATTCAAGATATTATATTATTGTTACAGTAAATTACTATATATATTTGCCAGACCCATGAAATGGGTAGGCCTACATAAGCAAATGTCGGTCTGTCTGTCCGGGTTTTCTATATAAAGGGTATATATGATGATGACATGATGATGACATGCCTACAAAAGGCATGATGTCATAAATGATGATGACAGACAGGGGGTCTGGCACAACCAGGTTGACCTGGTCTAGTTTTTTTACCATCTATTCAAAATGAGCTTACGTTTTATTATTCATGCTAAATCATATTTATGCATCATTGGGAACATAAATTGAGAATTATAACAAGCAGGTGTGATCACCTGGCTTTGAACCAAGATCGCCCCTTTGGGGGGAATCCCCCTTCCTGGAGGTATTTGGCTTCTATTGTTACATACATATTTTAGTATATTTTCCAATCTATGCAACTATACAATTCTGAATAAGATTTCTCTTAAGTTGTTAGATTTAAGAATTAAAGAGGTGGTGCCATAGTTTTGTACTTTTTCTGTTTTTCATGTGTCTAGGAGGTTGAAAGTACATCATTGGAACCCCTGGTGTGGTTTTTATGAGCAATTATGTATTCTCTTGGTATGTGTTTGTTTTCTCTTGGAGGCTGCCACCTTGTGGTCAAAAGTGTCAGTTAAAAAACACAGACTACATCACAGAATCAACTCCTCCCCTAATTACCATTCACCCAACACTGTGGGGTGTGGCTAACTTCAGCTGGGTCACCACCCACCATGACATCCATGCATACTTAATGAACTGGGGGTGTGACCACATAAAAATACAATTTTAACTCTTTCTGTATACTTTTTTGGAAAGAATCTTCCTCCTAGTATAATCATAATACCTGATAATCATGTTTCATGGGGGGGGGGGGGGGGGGGGGGGGAATCATGGCACCACCTCTCTAAACATAACCCTGCCAGAGTGTCTAACTGAAAACCAATGCCGACCTGTACAACAAAGGTCTGACCCAATTCTACTTACTAATTAAGTCATGACATGCTGTTAGTTGCTTAACACTTCCCCTGCTGTGCTTTTAAAGGCCCTGGAATCAAAATGCACCAGAATTATACCCATTTAGTTTTGGAACAGATGGTCTTTGCTTGCTCTGAGCTCTCTTGCAACAGACTTTGTGTCCAGTACATTTTCTTTCCCATGATATAGTTTAATTTTTGTTATCTTGACAGCTGATGTCCCCACAATACCTTGATTTTCTCTGATCCTTCCTTCGGGGAGTGCTGTGGCTTTGAGCCATTCCGTGTCTCTGAATGGTTTCCATTCTTGTCCGATATCGCTGAAGAGTGTGATGGTGTCTGAAGAATAATCAAATGAAAGGTTTTGTCATTCAATCACCATAATCTCTGTTATCGGGCAATGTATGCATCACAGTTAAATAATGCACAATATAAAGGCTACCCTTTGTAGGTTAGTTAGATCTGCGTTCTATGGGCAGAAGCATGAAAGGAATTTGTTCCTTCTGTATAATCTGCAATGTCACACCAGAAACAAAACTATAGATAATTAAGTGGAACACTGGGGAAAAGGGGAAAACGTTATGTGACAGAGGATACATTTTTCTTAGACTAAAGGCCCCCCGACACTGCATACTTGCTTAAAACGGAGCCATTGTTTACAATGGCTGTAGCCACACTGAGGCTGTAGCCACACTGAAAACGTAACGCGGAGGCATCAAATCCTGTTAACGCATCTGTCAAGAGCACGGTTCAATTTTAGAGCATGGATCCTCCAATGTAAAAACTGACTGATGTGTCGCACTGCAACACATTGAGAGATTGTTGATCTGCTATTTTTGAGAATTTTGTATTTTTTCCTTTTCTATTCAAAACACTTTTCTTTTCATTTATATACTAGTAAGACGGCTCAGGGGAAGGTCGTGCCATGTCTTGGCCATCTGGCCAGTGATGTATATCGGACCAGTTATCCATACATGGAGACCCCTGGTACCCATATATGGAGATCAATGGAGATATGCTGTGAGACCCCAAACATGCTTACTCAGTTATTCGTTAAGTGAAAATCCTATGACGTCTATCAAATCTGACCGGCGATGTATATCAATGACATCAGGGCTCTCCATATATGGGCATAAAAGGGTGTGTGTCAGTGATGTGTCAGGGGAACCACAGTGTCAGGCGTTATAGACAGACAGAGATACAGACAAGCTGTGACCGTTCACATACTAAACTGCGACCTATGGTAATAATTGATACGGTCATATGCAGTGATATCCCATCATTCAATTAATACATTCATGAACTTCATTAATCCCAACCACAAGCCATGATGCTTATATTCCCACACAGGTGTTCTTCTAGAAGGTTTGCATGTTTTGAATATAAAATAAAATACCTGGTGACCTCAGGCTATTGTCCTTTTCCGAGAAGGGTCAACTTCCCTGTTCTCATTCAAAAAACACCTGTGTTGCCATTTAGGGTAGACTAGACTAACAGTCAAATTAGGTGGAGGGGGAAATAGCCTGCTGTCCTCTGGATGTGGTCAAGAGATGTTTGTTCCATTTCTGTGATTTAAGTATGGGGAAGTAATAAAGTGGGATCAACTGTAAGAACAACTCACCCCCGGCCTAAGCCAACTGTGAGGTGGGAGCTTGATCAAAGTTCAGTTCTGATCATCAATCCTAACTGACTTTAGAAGTCATATCAAAGCATACATGTATACTAATTCTGACAGCGACAGGCTACATCAACCTCTTCTGAGCGTTATACTAGAAAGGCCATCGTATATCCCTTGCAATACAGTTAAATATTTAATGAATGAATAATAAAGATTTTAAAAAGAAAATCACAAAATCACAAAAATTCAACTTCCAAATATTTGAAGACATTTTGAAGACCAACATGCCTCTGATGCAATTCATCTGTCTGTTTGCTGAGCATACACTTGCAAGCAGTCTGAAGAGGGTACACCAGCTGCCTAACCCCAGCTCTATAAATAGATCCCTCGCTGAATGAGCCCAGACTTGGATGTCAGTCTTGGCACTCCAAGGATGAGAGGCAGGATGAGATGCAGGCTGGGTACCGCGCCTCCTATCGTCTGCAATCAGCAATGTGGAAAGTTTGTAATGGAACAAGTTCTGTGCTCGTTTTGCTCATGTAGTTAATGGAAAATCAAATGCAAAAATAAGTTTTGCTCCAAAATCCACAATACAGCAACCTTGCCCCAGGGAACAAAATGTCCCAATCGTTACTGATATCGGTGATCCAGATACGAGTACAAAGGAGGACTACACTGGACATTGTCTACCTAACAAAAGAAGGGAAATGAAATCAGGTAATGTCCAGACACCTCAGACATCAGCATTGTCTTAACACAACACAGGTTTGTTATATAATACAGTATTTGCACTGACAGACAGGAATACCCTCAACGCTCATTGAGTTGACTTGTAACAGCTCTCTACTTTTTCAGACTATATAAGGCATTTTAAAGGATCTGAAACAAATAATTCAAAATTAATATTTTTGAGAATATTATTAGTATGCCCATGTAAAATGTCCCAGTGGCCACCTACGGTATATGTCGTTATTTCAAACCGGGTGCCACCTCTGTCTTTCATTAGTACAGTATTTGCTATAGCAACGCATTTTATTTTAATTGTTTTGAATAAAATGTTACGTTAGAAGGCGTTTTTAGAATTGGCATCAGGTCTAAATTGGTTAGGGTCTACATCACCATTAGCCGTTCCCTGGTAGCACTGGCAGGGGACAAATGTTTTACTGAAGCACTTTGAATTAGCTCTGGTCTTTTGGGATAATGCAGGTGTTTTCTTGGTTAGTTATCACCATTAAATGAATTCTAGATTAGTATGTTTTATTGCAGGGGTCTTCAACGTTTTCAGGCCAAGGACCCCTTAGTTGAGAGAGAGATATAAGCAGGGAACCCCAACCTTATCATAGATTCCGTATAGTTTCATTGTTTGACAGCACAATCATCAGTGTATTTTGGATCATGTCAATTTGTGTTTTCAGATATTTAACCACTTGAACCGTCAATACTTAATAAACTTGACCTTTCACTCTGTACTTAGTATGCTCTTTTTCCCGTCCACACCAAAACTCTTTGCCAATAATAGCTGATCTACAACCTCACAACGCCTCGCGCTGCAAGGCGTTGTGAGCTTGTAGATTTGCTATTTTTGGCCTAAGTTCTCCGAATATGGACGCTAGGATTTCTATCACACAAATATTTGGAGGACCCCCTGTAGTAACTCTGAGGACATAGGGGTCCCAGACCCCCTGTTGAAGACCCCTGTTTTATTGCATGGGATTGAATTGTGCAGTCCTACTTATATTTACATTTAATGAATGGAAATGAGGCCTATCACAAGACTTACGGTGGGATTTAAATAGGGCACTGGAGATAGTACAGTGTCCTGGTCCTGGCCAGGGAACATCTTCTCCAGCAGTAAGAAGGACAGTAGGCCATAGATTACCCACAGGCCCTGGTTCATGTATTGGTGGTGGGCACTACCAGCTGGAACAGAAGGATAGACACAGTGTATGGGAGTGTACAGAAACAGATTGGGAGACAACATACATAACGTCACTGTCGGGCAGAAACCTCCATATTTATGAATGCCCTACTTTGTGCTGTGCTACAAGAGTGAAAAAATAGACGATCTACAAGCTCACAACGTATCGCGGTGGTGTAGCTTGTAGATCTGCTTTTTAGATTTTTTTCTTTTTTTTTTCAAACTGAAAGTGGGTAAGTGTGTCTGTGGGTTTTTATAAATATTGAACCAATGAAAACTATTAACAAGAGCTTGTGACTAAATAATAACATATTGGATCAATTGGAACACAGGTTCTTTTTTCCATATCCTTAAAAAAGTTTGACATACAAAGTTTCAGCCCGACAGTGACCATAATAGCAATGTGAGCATTAACCGATCTGACCCATAGTTTGTGGGAAGTGGAACACTATGCGCTCTGAGGAAAATTGCAACAAAACCATTCTCTATACACCAGCTGTGAAGAACTACAGCTACACATACAATTTGTTGATTTCTCAACAATAAAACTCTGTCTCACCTGAGCTGTCGGATAGGGCCCAAGCCTCTGGGAGGAGGTGGAGGAACACATCACCTAGCAGGCCTCCAATAGCAAAGCTCAGCAGCTGCTTCAACTTCTTGCATCCAGCTGAGCAACATAAAAATGTAAAGCAAAGCAGAGAATGTGTTTTAGTGGTGGGCACTCATGTTCATATTCAGTGAACGAATCATGATCTGTGTGTACAGTGTTCTGACATGAGGAACCAGATACATGTCCAGCAGAAGGTTGTCCTTTGTTTCATCCAGTAGTTTGAGACAAGCGGCGTACTTGGATTCGTAGAACGTAAAGATGACTCTAGAAATAAGTTATAGGTGCTGCTGGAAATTACATTTCGTTGGAACTCTCGTTGGGTTACTGGCCGTCGATTCATGCTTGTGATTCGGTTGCGGTTCTTATGAACGAATCACTCATCACTCAAACGACACTAATGTGTTTATTCTTGTGAAACTGGTGTATTCACTTGCTTCAGTTAACATGGTATTTAAGATAGTCAAAAATACCAAATAGCCTAGTAGTTTGTCATACCTGACAAACCACTTCTCTAAAGTGAGTGACACCCGTCACCCACAGCCACAATACTAGCGACAACAATCTGGTACTACCCAAATATAGAACAAACATGGGAAAATTCTCATTCTACTACTCTGGGCACCAAAATGTGGAAATTACCGGACACCATCCATTAAAAAATGTGAATCACTGGTTTCTTTCAAAACTATCAGGAGACCACAAGAGGAGGTAAACAATTTCCAATAGAAAGGAGGTGTCATTCACTGCTGATGTTTTCTCCATTTGTACATATAGTGTTTTTGTATTTGTTGATGAGATGTATTAGTGTGTATTTTTATACAATGGAAACAATTCCCCAGAACCTTTTGTTTTAATGTCTGACTGTACCTCGTGCCGTTTACATTTCTGACAAATAAAGTATTCAATCAATCAATCAATGAGGTTTATGAAAACTACAATTTACTCAGCAATTGTAAAGGAGCCTGCTTCCACTAGAACATGATCATTTAATATTTTCAGTCAAAAATAAAGTCAGAAAATGAAATGAGAACATGCATATTCGCACACTATTATGCCTCATTATAAACATACTGTATATATAGCAAATGATTATACATGTCTTCCACATACACTCTGTTTATTTCCTTTGGTACAGTAACTGACTAACCTCAGGGTTAGGACTGCCCTAGAAAACCCATGGCCTGAAATAAAAACGTGGAAGGCTGTATTACAGTGGGTGTGGCAACCCAAGAGACCAGTCTTCAGGTTAACCTCAATGCATAGCAAGTGGCTCCCACTAAAAATGGGATTCCGGATGGCTCATAATTCATAACCAGAACACATCCTGTTTTTTTGCTTAAACAAACCAAATACAGTTGCAGTTGATGGAGAGTGCAGACTAGGGCATTAACGAAAAAGTCGACAAGTTGACTGAGTCGACTTCATTACACAAGTCGACTCCCACCAGAGAAAGTCGAAGTTAAAAAAAAAAATCCTTTCATTTCATAATTATTTTTGCTCCATGTGTGCAACTGTACAGCATTCAAACAGTAGGATTGCTTATTGTCAAGAACGGAATGATCCAATATTACAGTACTACTACATTACATTTGGTATAACATGGTTCTATTGTGAAAATAGCAGATCTACATGCTCACAACGCCTCGCATCGAGCATGTAGATCGGCTATTTTCACAATTCGCCTCTATATATTTGACATTTTGGATAATGTTTAATTTGTCATTTTTTAGGTATTAAAAAGTCCTTAAATTGGCACTTAAGAAATGTGAAGATACACTCTATACACTTAAAACTTTGTTGGTTTGTTTACAGTTGAGTGAGAAAACAATGTTGCACATTAAACTAATCATCTGGGGAGTGGGGACCCGCCAATTATTTTGGGGGGTCCCCAGATATGTGATGTGATGACGTCATCAAACGATAAAGTCGACTTCAACTCAACTTTTTACTGAGTCGAGTCGACTTGCAAAAATCACAAGTCGTTAATGCCCTAGTGCAGACCAGAACACTAGCAGAATATTGCAGATATACAGATACTGATGATTGGTGTGCCCAATTAATCGCAATCCTTATGTCCCTGCTATTACTGATATGTCATGACGTTTAGGGATTATGGTGAGCAGCTTAAATTATAGTAGGACAGTAGGTCATCCCATTTTTGGATTTTGGGGGCCGATTTGTTGTCCTCGTGATCAGCCAATAGTACCTGCATTATTTCTTCCACTGGGATTAGGAGTAATGAAGAGAAATGTTCTGCCTGAGTGACCACTGCATTTCATCATTAACTAGAAGCAGTGCTCTTCCGAGCACAGGTCTCCACCAAGTCAGGTATTAATTATTGTGGCCTCCTGGTGGCGCTACATGTGAAAAGGGTGCCATGTCTTATTTGGCCTTTAACGGTGACGATCACATGACTGTTGCGATACTGGCAATTTCATTACCTATTTACATTAATTAATTGCACGCTGTGTTCATGATTTGAGGCATTTTGTTCGAAACGGATCAATCCGTTTTGGCCTAACCTCGCCTACCAGGCTTTCTGGGGGAAAGCCTGGTGTTCGTTCACTACAGGCCGTTTGGTTTCCGCCTAGAGCGCGGAAACCACTAGAAGAAGCGGCGTCGCTTTGATTTGGTTCCCCCGTTTGTTTCCCCAATCCCTATTAAAATGCTCGAGTAGCATAGTGTAGTCTTGCCAGTCGCTAAAAGTTGGACTAAAAGATGCATATACCAAACACATTTTTCAAAAGCAAAACTACTCCGCATCAAGGAGTTTATTAGGCCATAAAAGTGTGTCCTTGAGCCCAGGGGAATATTTTGGGTTAAAACTGAATCCGGTTTGATCTTTCCGGCAAATTGTAGTCCTTTGAGTACTACAACATGATGTTTTGTGGTTTCCGCTCCAGACCGGTTACAAACCCGAAAAGTGAAGTGATCCCAGACTAGTTTTGGCCTCCAAATTGTTTTGGAGGCCAATCTTAGCCAATCAGGATGGAATATTGAATATGGGACAAATCCGTCTTGATCATATGACTGTAGAGATAATGTGAACTGATTTTTGTTAATTTTGGGTAAAATCTGAAGGAGTAATATCCAAAAATGTGTCTTACATAAGTCCTCCTGGTGGCGCTATAAAAGGCTGATGTGAAAAATGCAAGGAAAGAGTTTTTCCTTGGCCTCTAGGGAGTGTGCTTACAAAGTTTGAAATTGATTGGTGGAGTTATAGGTAAAACCACAAATCGGCCTGTTATAGCGCCACCATGAGGCTGATTTCAAAACTTTGAAGTGGCATTTCTTCCTCGGTCTAGTGGGAACGTGTGGGCAAGATTTCTTGATAATTGCATTCTGTGTTTGTGATTTGAGGCATTTTGTTCAAAACGGCTGAATCCTACAAATTTTGGAAGCCAATCTTAGCCAATCAGAATGGAATATGCAAAATCGGACAGATCCATGTCGATCACATGACTGTCGAGATACTGCCTACCAATTTGTAGGATTTTTGGACAAAATCTGTAAGAGTAGTGTACAGAAATGTGTTTGCAAACATTGGCCTCATGGTGGCGCTAGAACAGGCCCATTTGAAAAATGTGGGTCAGAGGTTCTGATTTGGCATCCAGGGAGTGTGTGTGCTCATTTTGCCAGCGACTGAGATTAGGTGGTAACAAACTGCGAGGACACACGGACGGACAGACGGAAGGACGGACGCACGGACGGACGCACGGACGGACGCACGGACGGACGGACGGACGGACGGACGGACGGACGGACGGACGGGAAAACTCTCCCCATGCCTTCGGCTGGTGGAGACAATAACAAAACATGCAATAGAGAAAAGAAGACAATGCAAATAAATAACATGAGCTGTCAAATTAAAACATAATCAGTGCAATCTGGCAATTTTGAAAGATTCCCATTTGCATATAGGCTAGTTGAATAGTCTTCTTCATAGATGTGTAAAGCAGCCCTAAAATCACGCAAAGCGGTACACAGTATATCTACATACTGTGTATGTACAGTATCTACATTTCCCATATTCCCTCCTGATTGGCTACCATTGCCTTCTAAAGTTTGTGTATGCGACCTGACGGTCGCTTATCTCCCGATTAGGGAGTCTTACTGGTCTTATTGCTCCTGTTCACAATCCCATGAGTGATGACGCAAAATACATTATTTGGTAATGGCGACTATTAATATAGGCATCAAGGAGGGGTATTTTGGGGATGGCTCCATATCAGACAATGTTCAGGGACCCAAACTGTACAAGTCTACCAAATTTCATGGTTTTATGCTTATATCAACACCAGGCAGGATTTGATCCACCAACCTTCTGCATGAAAGGCATATACTCTAACCACTACGCTACGTCATGTCTGTTAAAAAAAAGAAAAGAAAAAAGTTCTATGTAGGAGGAGTGCCTTCGATTAAACAATGATTTAATCACCAACTGCCACGGTATTTTATAGATTTTTTTTTCTCATATTTTGGACGCTTGGGGTAAAAGTAATCTGAGTAAATGTAATACCTTATCAGACGTGTCAACATTAAATAAAGAGTCTGACATATGCACACGCCGTGGGCATCCAGGATGTTAACATCAACTCAACCCGACGTGGCGTTTGAACTCACAACCTTCCGCATATGAGGCATAGGCACTAACCACTACACAGGCAAATCTTTCCCATGATGCAACGGGTGCAAGCAGCGCGGAAGCAATGGCGGCGCGCAGCAGCAGCGTGCCCGACGCGTTTAACTATATATCTCAATACGCTGCTCTTAATAGTTATCTTTTGCAAATACAACAACCATCAAACCCATTGAACAGGTATTTAAAAGGGCTATTAAAATACTAGACAAAAAAACAAACTCCTATCACCACTGTAATATTCTGGAAAAGTATCACCTCCTCAGCTTTGAAAATTTTAGGAAATTTAAAAATGCATGTCTAATATATAAGTGCCTCAATGGTCTGGCTCCCCCTCCTCTTATGGAATTCATCCATAAGAAGAGGGACATTGGACGCAGTACTACGTCAACATCCAGGGGAGACTGTGATATTGATTTTAGAAAAACTACCTTTAGTAAAAACGTTCTCTCCATAAATGGTTGCCAATATTGGAACCAGCTCCCTGCCTCAATTAGAGAGATCCCCACATTTGGTGCTTTTAAAGGGCAGTTGAAGCAATGGCTAAAACGCTCACAAACATGTAACCACCAATAAGAAAATAATTGATGCCTGTGCGAATTACTCTGCCAGGTTAGTCTCTTCTGTGTGGTTTTTAATTTACTTCTGGCACTAGGCACCTTGTCGCACTAGGCACGCGGTTGCGCCAAGCACCTTGTTTTTGTTGTGTTGTTGTTCGCCCTGTACTGTTCTGATCTTGTTTTTGTTAGTCTTGTTTTGTTTTTTGTTTCTTGTTTTATGTTCTGAGGACAACAGATGAAATTTAGCTTTAAGCTAACTCCGGCTGGTTTACACTAGGATCTTGTATGTTGTATAATGCAATATGTCATAATCTCTGTGTCCATGAACTGGTACTGTCCTGTCTAAATAAACAAATAAAGTAAAGTAAGTCAAGTAATAGCTGCCACCAGACATGCAAACAGTGCAAACAGGTGACAACTTTTCCTGGGGCAAAAATGTGCGCTGCGGCACGACATTTTGGACCTTTTCCGGGTCGGGTCGGGTGAATTTGCACGATTCTAACTGGGTAAAACAGTGACTTACTCATATACAATACAAGCAGCTAAATTGGACTTGTTGCCTACCACCGATTGTTCTAGATGTAATGAAGAAAATAAAATCTACAATAAAAATATAATATAGCCTACAGATATAGTTAGGAATATCCTATAATATTTAGGGACTTGTCTTTAATAGACAGGCATAGACAAAGACAGTAGAATATGGTTAAATCAAAAAGTTGTGTATTTTATGTATTCGTCTGCTTATTAGTAGAATGTTATCAAATAGAAATTTCAAGAACTCTCCAAGAAATCGGGATTGGACCCAAAATCTGTCATCCATGGGGCTCTACACAATAGTCTCACAGGTGTCTCTCCAGCAACAACAGAGACAACAGTCTGCTGTTGTCTCTGTTGTTGTCTGGTTGTTATGCAGTGCCAAGAGGAAGACAACATGCAAATGGTGAGGATTTGCTGCGTTGCAATTTATGCTGTGAAGTTGTGGGAATTTGGGAGATTTGGGGGAACTTGTGAAAGTTGCCGGAAAAAAATGCGCAATATCCGGGGAACTTAAAAAAAATCCTTCACCCCATTTCATATGGTGTAGCACAATCATGTTTTTTTTAAGATTTGTTTTTTGTGCTTTTATGCCTTTATTTGATAGGACAGTAGACTGACAGGAAATGGGGGGAGAGATGGGGAGTGACATGCGGCAAAGGTGGCAAAGGTTGTCCGGAACCGGCGACGCCGTCAGGCATCAATGCCTATATACAGTACACTGGCTATTTGAAAACAAGCTCACATGTGTTGTATTGTATGTGTGTAGATTAGGGATGTCAAAAATGGACCTTTATCAAAATCGATTATTCTATAGCAATATTCGAATATTATTCGAAAATCGATAATTAATTATTATTATTTTTTTATTTAAAAAAAAAAAAAAAATCTTCTGTTTTTCGTTTTTTTTTTTTTTTTACTGGATTTCAATGCACATTTACATATGTACAACATGGCTCTTCAGGTAATTGGTAGCCTAACTACTACTCTTCATCTTTCTTTTTAGTGTGCCAGTGTACTGTTCACCTAATCTCTCAAGAACAGATTCTGTGATGCTTTACAATACAGAGGACGCTGTTTTCCCTTTTCTTTGATGATGGCCACCAAGTACCAAACAATCAAGCCTGAATCAATCACACCTGTGCAGGGCAGGAAATTCACGGCGGCCATGACGGCCATGGCCGTCGTTGCCCCTCTCTTTGGCCGTGTGCCCCTCGAAAAATGACATGCCCAAACGGCCACAGTGGCCGTGGTGCCCTGGTGCCCACAGCAGTCCATTAACTGCTTTTTACCGTTTTTTCCTCTGCGCGATTTTCCAGTCATTACGGTAACAGCAGTGCGTGGTTGGTTGAGCTGCGCACATGACCAGTAGTAGATTCCATTTACGCTCGTAGTAGCAGCATTATAGCAGCGGCCGCATAGTGGAGCCGCCGGAGTCCCGCAACACAGTGTTTTACACAAGTTACAACACAAAAACATCACCGGGCTAAACGGGAGTTTTATCTAACGCAGCCTGTTGAATAAATCCGAATGTGCGAACGAATGCCTTCAAACGGAGCTCTGCTGAGCTCAGGACAACAACCAAGATGCAGCACAAGGGAACCAAAAGCTATTCTTTCCCCAAGAGGCTGAGCTGTCAGAAAGTACATTATTGTTGAGAAAGGGATCACTCCGCGAACGGGAGGGAGGAGTTTGTGTGCGTGTGTGCGTGCGTGCACATGGCCAGTCCGTGGTGGAAAAAGTACTCAAATGTTTTACTTAAGTAAAAGTATCAATAGCCTACTGCAATGTAGAAATACTTCCGTTGCAAGTAAAGTCCTCAAATTCAAAATATACTTGAATAAAAGTACAAAAGTATTGGTATCAAAATGTACTTAAAGTACCAAAAGTAAAAGTACAACATTTTTCAAAATAGCAGATCTACAAGCTCACAACGTATAGTTATGCGACACATCTTGAGCTTGTAGATCTGCTATTTTTTTCTACAAGCTTGATTATTTTCAAATAGCCTAAATAGGGCTAAAGTGGTTCATGTATGTTTAATAATATTATAATTTATATATGCAAAGTAACTGGTAACTAAAGATTTCAAATAATTGTAGTGGAGTAAAAGTACAATATTTGGATCCGAGATGTAGTGGAGTAGAAGTAGGCTAAGTGTTAGAAATACTCAAAATTACAATAAACAATTAAGTACAATACTTAAGTAAATGTACTTAGTTACTTTACACCACTGCACATGGCAAAACAGAAATAAACAGGTTCTTGATATTTATTTAATTGAAAGGTATAACATTAAACCTTAACGTTTAAGCTAAATAGGACTGTGGCGTGGACTTAAAATCATTGTTTTAATGATGGCCTTCCTGCCCTGGCACTTGGCCTTTGTGCCCTCAAAAATTTGACAACACCAAAGGCCAATTGGCCTTGCCCCTAAACTGACGAAATTCTAGGCCTGCACCTGTGTCTGAGACAGGGGGGGAGGGGAGTGAGTAGCAGGCAGCCACTCTGCTGTGCTCCTTCACTCTACACAGTTGGTGCTGGTGTGAATAATAAATCAATGGCCATTTACTATTATCATTAATACTATTGTTAGCCTATATTCTATATTTTGGTTGAAACTAACTAACTAAGCCAAAAAATAGTATAAAAAAAAAAAAAAAAAAATCGATTATGAAATATTAAAATCGAATATTGATTAATCTAACGAATATTCGAAAATCGATTATTCGGTGACATCCCTAGACTGTAGATCTACTATTTTCCAAGTAATCTTGAAAATAGTTGAACAATTTGGAATTCTTAAAACATCACAAAACAATTCTTGTATGGGGACATCATCATTTTGTCTGCCTTTGTCAATTACAGTATTCAAGGCAAAAATAATTACCCTATGACCTATGGCATTGCTAAGGAGTAAGGATAGCCTACTGTTAATGCAAAACCCGGTTTATTTATGTGGTTTTGCTCCCTCTAAAGAAATGCTTTCAAGTGTTGTTCCTATCTGCTTACATGAAATACAACTACTTTTGTCTGAGGTGCTGGTTTGCTTTGTACCTGGCAACTTTTAAAACTCAGTTTACAAGAAGTGCAATGAATGGACATCAAATCAAGTAGGATGAACTTTAAATTGTCATTACATACGTTTAGACTTTATAAACGTTCTGGGAAAAATGCAAAAAAAATGCATATTTCGCATATTTAGCGTGGAAATATGCGATTATTGTGGTGAATGTGCGCCCTTTTAGATTTTTTTGTACCCCTTCATAATTCTGGTGGGCCTAAGATAAGATGGCCAGCCAAGCCCTAAGCTAAGGCAGTTCTTGTGGCTGGCGGATCACTACTACAGAACATATTTTGCTGTCCTTAGCGGTCCCTTAACTGACCTGACCTGAAAGACTGCATTGCAGGCCGACGCCAAAGGGCTGGTGGCCGTTTTGTCTTTTGTGAACTTTTGTGCTAGGAGATGAAGGGGGTTGATCACCCTGCAGGGTGGTGCAAGTTAAAATATATTTAGCTCCTTATGGGAAAGATTTATAGATTCTTTCCACTTCTGTCTCAGGGAATAGCTGTCACTGGAATAATTTTCCACCTAAGAGTACAACACACAAGACTCTGACTAAAGACAATGACTGACTCATTGGCTACTCTTCATCTGGGTTTTCTATGGCAGCAACCGCAACTCATGCTACAGAAGTGTACTTACTAGCTAGAGCTCCACAGAGCATGTTTTGTAATCACCTGGCATCCCTATTTTAGGAATGTCATAATTAGTTTAAATAAAATTTAAAAACTGTTTTGAAAATGATGCTTCTTCATGAGCTTCAAGCTTGCTTAAAATAAGGAAATAAACATTTAGGCAACACATTTTCACCCCCTACCTTCCGTTTTCAGGGCTGCTCCAGCTTCAATGGGGACGATGAGCAGGGGGAAGATCCCACTGAGTCCTATTAGGACCGACCCGACCAGGGAGCACAGCCAGACGTCAGCCCGTTCACTGGCAAGCAAGTCTACCACTGTCTGGAACCCGAACATGTCGTGGCCTGGTCCTGCAGCGGTGGCTGTGGAACGAGACATGGCTGTCTGGGAAATCTTTTGACCGCTGGATGCCCCCCTGGAAGTCACCACCAGCAGGGCAACGCCAACAAACACAGCAGCTAGAGCCCAGCTGGGCCGACCAAAGCCTCCTGCTTTCATCCGTTCCACGGTCCAGAGAGCACTTTCAACCAACAAGGATGACGCTGCAAGACAGGTCGAATGATAATGAAACAGGGGCAGGAAATACATCGAAACGATACTTAGAACCAATAACCGCCGACCTAACCTTGCTTGTGTAGGTTAATCGAATAATGGTGAAGTAGGTTTTTATATACTGTACATATATTTGTTTTATTTCTCATCAGATCAACAAGTCTAGCAGCACTCTCGGTTATTGTGACCGTAGGTCGCAGTTTACTGTCAGGACCGTCACAGCTTGACCGTATCCGTCCGACCGGACAGGTAACACCTGACACTGTGGTTCCCCTGACACATCACTGTGACATCACAGGTGACATCACAGTGATGTCAGATACTCAGAGCAGGGATAACGCCTGACACTGTGGTTCCCCTGACACATTTAGTGTGACATCACAGTGATGTCAGATACTCAGAACAGGGATCTCCATATGTGGGCATAAACAGGTGATATCACAGTGGTGTGGCTGGTTCAGACAGGGATCTCCATGTATGGGCATAAAAGGGATTGTATGATGTATGATGATTGTAAGTCGCTTTGGATTAAAAGCGTCTGCTAAATGCCTAAACTGTAAACTGTAAACTGTACTTAGGATGTATCCTTGAAGCTAATCTTTCCACCGAAAAGATGACACCGAAGTAATAAACAAAATCAACCAACAAACTCGTTTCCTACAGAGGATCGCCCCGATGGTCAATTTCAACACACTGAAGACCATAGCTGGCACTATAGTCCAGCCCCTCTTTGACTACGGAGTCCACGTATGGTATCGGGACGCCCCACAAGCCCTAAAAATTAAGCTCCAAACAGCCCAAAACGAACTAATTAGGGTCCTGCTTAACCTTCCCTATCAGACTCACCTCACCGCTACTCACCAGTTAAGAGTGGGGTGGCTCAGAGTAGATGACAGAGTACAGCAACTTGCAATGGGCCTGGTGTACAAGATACACTACACCACTAAGATACCCATGTACCTGGCAAAATACATTAAAAACGTTAAGGATGTCCACAATTACAACACCAGAGGCAGTGCCACAGATCACTTTCAACCCAGAGTCACCTCAAAGAAAGGGTCAAACTCGTTCTTCTGCTATACCACAAAAATGTGGAATGCCTTACCGAAGGTCTTAAAGGAGTGTGGATCACTAGCATCCTTTCCTGAAAAACCACTTACAGGCAGCAGCCGTTCGCAAATGGGGAAAAATAATTGCCCATAGCCCAGCCCTACCCTCCCCTGCCCCTTCTTTGTATTTGCCTGCTGTATGTTTTTATCCCTTTATTTTATTTTTTTCCTGACTATATCTATTGCATAGTACTGTGTTCTATCCGTCTGTCTTTCAATGTTATATGAGATAATATGGTTTCCTATGGAAATAAGCTTAGTCTTTTCTAGGATCTTCTTTTAGTAGACCTTGTACCAGTGAACTGTACCGTCATGAAACTGTACCTTTTCCTATGCAAACTTCTAATAAAGTCTTCAATCAATCAATCAATCAATGAGATATATATATATTTTTACATTAAGCTAATCATCTGGGGACCCCAAAAAATAATTTGGGCACCCCACTTGGGGTCTCGACCCCAGGTTTGAGAACCACTGGGGTAGAGTAACAATCTGGGAGATTTTGACTTTGAAACTTAAATCCTGAAGTGATTACTTTATGGTAATTTTGTTTGCATTGCATGTGTGCGCGCGAGGGTCAATCAGGAGTGAATGCAATGTAACACTTCTCCTGCAGTTGTCCCTTTCATCACATTCCATGCATTTTAAGTAGCAAATAACGGTCAATTCCCATCGCCATTGGCAACACACAGAAGCACAATCTGTGTGTGCGTTATCTATTAAATCTAGATAACACCATCCACTGACGAATCAAGTTACATCATGTTCGGGAATGCAACGACACTTTTGTTTTGCTAAACTAAGCGTGGCAACGGATAGCTGAACCAAATCAAAGTCACCCACATAGGCTGGCTATAAACAAAAGTTAGCTAATGTTCGCCAGCGAACGTAAGGGAACCGTGTAAACACTTTTATCGAGACAGACAGGCTAAAGATTAGCTACTGTGTGGAGTTATCACCAGTAGTGTAAAGTAATTGAGTACATTTACTTGAGTACAGTACTGCACCTAAGTACAATTTTGAGGTATCGTATTTGTACTTTAATTGAGTGTGTAGGCCTACAATTTCCAATACTTTTTCCTTCTACACTACATCTCGGATCCAAATATTGTAGACCTACTTTTACTCCACTACATTTATTTGAAAACTTAGTTACTTTGCACATATACATGATAATATTATACAATTATAAAACATACATTAACCACATGTCTTTAGCCCTATACCTAGGCTATTTGAAAATAGCAGATCTGCAAGCTCACAACACAATGCGTCAGACTTTTACTTGTAACAGAGTATTTCTACATTGCAGTATTGATACCTTTAAATTTGAAACATTTAAAACATTTGAGCAGCCTACTTTTTCCACCACTGGAGTATCACGCAGGCAATCACTGCAGTGCAAAACTAAACGCTAACACGCAGCTAGCGTTTACTACAAACTACAAGCCAAAGAGAGTGGAAATCTGGCTATTAAGAACACGTGGTGTAAAATAACACATATAGGTCTAATGGTCAATGGATATAACGAAATTGCGCATACATGTGGCAATGTTTTTCTAACCTTCTGATTCGGGCAGTCTTTGCACCTCCGCTGTGTCCCTGCCATCCAGTCCAGGGTTTGGTCTCCTCTACAGGCTTCCAAACAGCGCTTCTGTTTCTGCACTCACAAACCAAAGCAAACAGCCACGTATCACCGGTCCAAGCCTGGGAAAAAGGCAGGAGAAGACAGACCAGGATCACTTCTCGTAGCAGTTTGCAGATCCGGCCTAGAGCGGATACGGAAACGGCGTGTATGTATAGGCATGAATGCGTGAGTGTAGAGGTGTAGAGTAGCGGATAAAGTAGGCGGCCTCTAGACCGGATCAGCGCACTGAGCAGTAAATAGGAAGCAAGCTTTCCACGGGTGCTGCGGAAAGCCTGGTGATGCGAGGCGGAGGCAAGAGGACCGTCGAGAGGGAAATCCCGCCCCAGTCATGATTCCTGCTTCCAGGAAAGTTTTATTCTTATTTATTACTTTTTAATGTGGGCTATTATTTATTATTTTGTATGCATTTTCCACAAACAACTTTAACAATCTAGATTATGAATATATCATGTATTGTAAACTCTACTTAAATTAATGATTATATAGGCCTACTAATAATAATTAATAAACATGACATGAGTCGATATAGGCCTACAACGGAAAGCAAACTAACAGGGGGTCCGGTCCACCCATAGTCACCAACTGACCTTTAGTTTATTGACACTTCAATCAATAAGGAAATACTCCCAAGAAAAAAACCCTGATGGGGAAAAAAGAGGAAGTAAAAGCCAGCCGCCAGGTGTGCAATATTGAAATAGTTTTAGGCATAATGATGGCATATTGTAATTTGTAGACATAAAACACTAGAAAGGTGCGCTCCCCAGAGCACAGATCTCTGCCAGGCTTGGTTGCCTACCCAGGGCTGTGTGTGAGTGTGTGTGTGTGTGTGTGTGTGTGTGTGTGTGTGTGTGTGTGTGTGTCAGGCGTGCTCTCAGTCAAGCTGCGGGACACAAGGAAGCTGTCAAGTTAAGTAAAACAATAAACCCTTTTGTAAATCCCGCCCCATTCTGCCCTGTTACTATGATGGGACATTAACCCTGGGCAGATTGTTTTTATAGTGGAAGTGGATGGGATTTTTTCCCCCTTCATAGCCTCATTACAGCTATATAAAGTACCAAAGGAAAAACACCTAGGTGATATTAATAAAAAGGGAAGACAAAGGTACAGTAGTTACATTGCAAAACAGGGGGTTTACCCGAAAATATATGTTTTAATGTGTTTAATCCCAGTGGGACAGAATCCTCTTTGCAGATTCTTTTATAGTGGAAGTGGATGGGATTTTTTTTCCCTTCATAGCCTCATTACAGCTATATAAAGTACCACAAAAAACACATCTACGTGATATTAATAAAAAGGGAAGAAAAAGGTACAGTAATTACATAGCAAAACAGTAGTTTTCCCCCGAAAAATAAATGTTTTAATTAGTTTAATCCTCTGGATCAGAAATAGAAAGAGAAGCGCATTGCATCTTGGGTACTAGGAAGAGGACAGAGAGAATGTTTCTCCTCACATAATAGGCTGGCTTTTCGTAATTCTGCCCATTTAAATTATATGTACCCAATCGTGACTCTTAGACCATTGATAAGGTACATGTGAACTAGTTTGTTGAAGCTTATTCGTTATGATGAGCGAGATCGCTTGACGCTTGCCGTCGCTATCACCGTACCGGCCGATCTCCGTGTCGCGCACTGCGGACAGTTTTTGAAAGCCTGAAGCAACATTCTCCACTGCACAAACTCCACCCCCGATAGCAAAAAGTGAATGTTTTTTTCTGGTTGGCCAGTCAGGGAGTCTCAGGGACCAATCAGAAGGCTGACAAACGGTCTATTTTGTATGACAGATGGTGCAACTGTTTTTTGGCATTTATGAAATATATTATTATGGAGTTAATTTAGTGAATATTAAAACACTTTTACTGACATTACTTTGAAGGGATGAAGGGAAGCAGACTGCCGCAGCTTCCTCCCATAGGCGGCCCCTCTTATTTTGAAAAGCTGAGATGAAAATCCGCAGATTTTTGTCCACTTTACTTTTTTCGGCCTAAACCCAGATGTAGTTTAGAAAGACACCAACATGGCGGCGCGCAGCAGAAAGCCAACATTGGAGTGCTATTCCATGAAAAATGCCAGCCTTGGGATCAACATAATGAGGCTTCTTTATTGCAAGATCAATGGGTTTCTATGGAGGATTTTCACTTTCAGTGCACATCAACATCTTTTGTAAACAAACAGCCGCCATTAGCGATCACCACTGGACAGCCCAGACGTACAGTAAGTCAAAACAAGTTTACTATATTTACAGTAAGTTTGATGAGTCAGCCTGTCAACGGCAGTGGACAGTAAAGGCTATCAATGATGAGCTGACTCGTCAACCGCAGTAAGAGTGTTATGGCTCTAAATTAACTCCATAGAAATAGACTTTGCCCACACATTTGTGAAGGAAATTACAGGCATACAATATGGAGTATCAAAACTCTGTTCGATTGGCCTGGGCCACAGGGTAGTGGTCCAGGCACCTAGGCTGGTAATCCAGCCTTGCAGTGTCGCAGATTCCCGATCCTGACGACCTTTGCTGCGTGTCACCCCCCCATCTCTCTCCCCGTTTCCTGGCAGCCTACTATAGGCCTACATCTATCAATAAAGGCAGAAAAAGGGTTTGGGGTCTCGCAACATCATACCCCTCACGTAGCCGCAAATTGCAACACTAGATTTTTTATAATCGGTTGAATCTAGGGTTGCAATACCTCCCATAGGGATCCAATGCATCAAAACCGTTTTTTGCTATCTGATTGTATTAAACGACTTCAAACTCACCAATATTGTGGCTCTATGGAAAGCTTGGAATTTACTCTTGCTATCTGCAAAGTGTTTGTTTCTGAAAAATCCACCGTATAATTGTTATGATTTATTTTCTGTCAAGAAATCCGAGCAGACATGGTTTATTTTCTAAGTGTTGAACTTCGGAAGCGCTCGTCTTCTATAACGCCATGTCCTGCTGCCTCCTGCATAATGTGACATTTAGAACCAGGTGGTCACAGGACCGTTGAGGGATTCTCCACGAGCGCTTCCAAACTCCAGGACTTAGAAAAAATGATCACCTGAACCAAATTTCTGGGATAGAAAGTAGCTCCTAACATGTCTACTGTGGATTTTTCTGAAACAAACACTTTGCAGATAGCAAGAGTAAATTCCAAGCTTTCCATAGAGCCACAATATTGTTGAGTTTGAAGTCGTTTAATACAATCAGATAGCAAAAAACTGTTTTGATGCATTGGATCCCTATGGGAGGTATTGCAACCCTAGATTCAACCGATTATAAAAAAATCTAGTGTTGCAATTTGCGGCTACCCCTCACGTAGGTGACCCAGCCGGGGTGTTCAAGTCCCGACTTTATGCCCCAGTAGCTACCCACGATCAGTCCCATTAGGGAAAGACATGGGCACACACCGCTGCTCCGGAACTACTCTGCCGAGACTGGGAGAGGAAATCTGGCACGTGGAAGGACCAGGCTCTGTGTGTTGACTCCTGGCCAGTCTCATCAGGTCCACTCCTGCTCTCACCAGGTCCAGGATCTGTGGATTGCACCAGACTCCCAGTACCAAACATTTAATTCAGGAGCAGTGGGTTAGTGACTGGCCCTGCTAAAGGCCTCACCGTGGGTTTGTTGGGACTCTCCCTCACAGAAGAGACAGGCTGGGGTGCTCGCTAACCCATACTGCTCCCGAGTGCCGTCTACATTCCGTCTGTCACCCGTCTCTCCGGTGGCCCCCAGACTCTTCCTGGTTGTCACGTAGTCTATTCCTATGAGTCACTATATTTTATTAGACAATGTAGAACAGCAAAAGCACAGTAAAAAAAGGTAGTACAGCACAAGTACAGTCAAAACACCCGGCCTAAAAGGAAAACCCCCCAAAAAGTCCTTGCGGTCTTGTTTCCGTTGGCGTTGGAGGTCCTTGGTATTCAATTCATCAACATATAAAAGTACCTGTAGCATCAAAAAACATTCAGTATCATCACAAGTATAAAACACTATATGTACAGAGTGGGGGGGGGGGGGGGGGGAGAGATTAGAGGTCCCTTCAATGTGTCATCATGAGGTGCTGATTTGATTTGGGGTGGAGGTTCTTCCTTGGCCTACAGCGATACAATATCGGTCCAATTGATTGTCACAGCAGAGTAAGTTTACAGTATGTGGCTTAAGCTCCTCCTATCATGTCTTCTGATTGTAATGGATGACCACCAGGTGGTGTAGGCTACTGTATATGACAGAGATGTGACTGTGGTAGCCTACAGTAGCTTACATTAAAGGAGTAGTTCACCCCCAAAATTATTTTTTTTCCTATTGATTACTCACGCCATGGAGACTTGAGTTCAATAATATATTTTTGTATTTGTCGCATCCTAAGAAGAAAACATGATTATACGGTAGTTACCCCCATTGATTCTGGATGGGGACACAAATTCTTTTGGGTCCCCATCCGGAATCAATGGGGGTAAATTTATTGCAATCAAATTATTATCTTATGCGACAAATACAAAAACAATATTATTGAACTCTCTCTCTCTTATTGAAGTCTCCATGGCGTGAGTAATCAATAGAAAAAAGGTCATTTCGGGGGTGAACCAGCTCCTTTAAGGCCAGATAGAAATCGAATGCTCTCTGAATATCTGCACAGCAGGCTATTTCTTCTGCCACCCGCTGCATTGTTTATTTGTATAGCCTTATTGCAACTGAAGGTTGCAGTTTACCATGAGATATGTATGAGAAATGTCACAGCTTGTCTCTCTCTCTCTCTCTCTCTCTGTGTGTGTGTGTGTGTGTGTGTGTGTGTGTGTGTGTGTGTGTGTGTGTGTGTGTGTGTGTGTGTGTGCGTGTGTGCGTGTGTGTGTGTGTGTGTGTGTGTGTGTGTGTGTGTACACACATTTTTACAGTCTATGGGTTGGTTCCCTGGACACATCACTGTGACATCACAGGTGATATCACAGGTGACATCACCTATGTAAAAGTCCATATATGGGTATTCCCCAGAATATAATATCATATATGAGGATCCCTGATGTAATCGATATATATCACTGGCCAGATGGCCAAGACATGGCCCATATATGTGTGGCTGGTTCAGATAGGGATATCCATGTATGGGCATAAAATATATTGTATGTTGTGATGTCATGGGAACCACTCTAACAGAATCCCTTTAATGCCCATATATGGAGATCCCATCACTGTCACTCTGTGCCACATCACTGTGACTCAGACTCATCAGAATGGTATAAAATTAGCAATGAGTGAATGAAAATGCTACATCTGACCTCACAGACTCAATGACATGTTCTGACATCCTTCAAGACTCTAAGTCTGGGAATGCCCATATTTGGTAATGCCCATATATGGGCATGTTTTGACATAACATTGTTGACTATCATGCAGGGGTCTCCATATATGGGTAACTGGTCCGATATACATCACTGGCCAGATGGCCAAGAATTAAGCCCTGAGGCGTCTTACTAGTATTTCTATTTACTGTAAATTTGTCTGTAACAATTGATTAAAACTCTATACTAAACACTTATCCATCAGCATAACAGCTATCCAGCCTGAGCTGAAGCTTTCACTATTTAGCTGTAGATTCAAAACATTTAAAGAACATTTCAGGCGGATTTGACTGTTTTAGAAATAAGCCTGTATATTACGAAATGGCTTGCAAATGTACCATTAATAATTTAGATAAAAGAAAGAAAAGGTTGTAACTAAAAGTAAAAATGACTTGTCACAGTGTGGAAAGATAGCGCACTTAAACCGTAGGTCGTTTGTTAAGCAATCCAATGTTAAAAGACGGTAATGGTTTGTGGCAGTGACATGAGTGAGATGTGAAGATAACAGAGAACATGGTGAACATGATGTCCACGCTCTGAGTCATCCCTGTGTGACTTGAGCAATACAGTCAAATGAGGAACTTTGCTAGTTGCTAGGGTAAGGGCCAAAGTGTGTGTGTGTGTGTGTGTGTGTGTGTGTGCGTGTGTGTGTGTGTGTGTGTGTGTGTGTGTGTGTGTGTGTGTGTGGTGTGCGTGCGTGCGTGCGTGCGTGCGTGTGCGTGCGTGCGTGCGTGTGTGCGTGTGTGCGGTGCGTGTGTGTGTGTGCGTGCGTGCGTGTGTGCGTGCGTGTGTGTGTGTGTGTGTGTGTGTGTCAGTGCCAGTGCGCTTGTGATTCACCATTATCTATTTATACCCTCCTCTGCCTTGTCTGATAGTCAATCTTGTGGAGCCCGGAGTGGTATTAGAGAAAATGAGGAATGAGGAATAAGAAGTGAGAGGCCTGGATGTTCCCTAGCATGCATGTCAGGGGGCCGCTCTGTGACATTGTGAAAGAGATGATGGCCACTGAAACCTCTGGTGACTGACAGGAAGGAAACAACGGCCTCATCTGTTGACTGTCCACACAAACTATTCCTAATAGATCTTGTTAGTTTTTTATTCATTTTTTTTTTCCCCCAGAGAAACATTTGAGGCAGAGAGCATTGCCATTCAAGCTTGGATTGGCCTCTTTAGTGCAAAGAAGTGCATGCTCCCTACTGAGCAAAATCTGAAAATAAAGCCATTTACAGAAAATGGTTTGAAAATGACTGAAGCTGTATAGTCCTTTAACACTCTTAGCGTCTGTATAATGCTGGTCATGACCATCCATCGTCACGGCTATGAAATGATTGAAAAAGGAATTGAAAACAGGGCTTTTGCTAATAGAATAAATATGTTCTATATTTACTGTTGCAGCATATATAAATACTAATCTAGATGCCATTTACTGTATACATGAGAAATAGTATTCCTCTCTTGTCTCAGGCCTTAGACCTTTTTAGATTAGAAAGCATTTCTGATCTTCTTGTTTTATTGAGGAAAAGGAAAAGAAGAAGATGAAGAAGGAGAAGAAGAAGAAGGAGAAGAAGAATAAGGAGAAGAAGAAAGCCCTTATGGTACCAACCTAAATTGGTCGAATTAAGGAAGTTTTTAGTTCCCCTGTTAATTCAGTGATATATAGAAAGCCCTCATTTTTTAGCCATCTTTGTCTATTTGGTTCCACTAGCAACAGCTCTCTTCTGGACGTCTGTAGAAAATCAAATCAGAACAATGCACAAGCTATTGGATGCTACACGGCAACGGTAAGACTGAGGCAAATGTATTCTATGAATGAGAATGGGGGCGTTTCCTGACTTTCCTTATACAAGCATCCTTTTATCGAGATTGATATACCACAACTTTAGGTAAACACTATTGTCTTATGATTAATGGGTGTGTAAACTTCAGCTACTTACAGCATACTTACATAAGCAATCTAAATAGCAACATTTCAAAGCAAAGAGTTCTTGAGACACTTGGGTTAGCTCATGATTTGGTTTGATGTGTGATAATCACGCACCCACACACACACTCACACACACACACACACACACACTCACACACTTAATAATAATAATAATAATAATAATAATAATAATTATATATATTTATATATATATATATATATATATATATATATATATATATATATATAATATACTTATATATTACCATGCATCCATTTTATTATTTTCACATGGAATTATTAAAATGTATATCATGAAAATAGATTAATGAAAATAGATTACTGAAATCAACAGGATTTTTATTTAATTTGCTAGCAATAAGACTAAACAGATTGTATCAGCGTTTAATGTTCTTTCATTCTCCCTCATTTTAAGTGGCATCGGCATTTACATTTCTTGATGGAAACAATTGATACAAAAAAGAAACTTGCTGGATTCAAATGATGTACAGCATATTTTATATCTCGAGTCTAATGCCTAATTTAGTTTTTGTATACTGAACAGCTTCAACCAAACTAAATAGTTTTTGGTGTGTATTAAACCAGCATGAAGAAGTTTACACTGTCACAAAGTATATTTTAGAAATGACGGCTTGGGCTCTTGTTGAAAACATTTTCTCCTGTATTTCTCAAGTGCCTTAAAAGATTGGTCGAACTGAAGATGATTACGAAAGATATATACTGACAAAGGAGAGAGACAGCCAGTGAGGACACCAACCTGCAGTCATTCTGGTCAAACTGATGTTCTGCAGAGGATGAGTGCAACATTTCCTGTTGCGACGTACCCTGTATCCTGTTTTCCACAGTCAGTGGTCATGCGTGTCATTCCCCTCTCACAGGTTGTGTGGGCGCAATCTTGTGACCCAGTGGGGCGTCTGAGACACAAGACGGGGACATTCCACATGTGCATGTCAGCAAATAATCTACTGCGTTTCAACATAAATCAACTATTAAAACTCAATTTAACCACTTACCCCCATTATCCATATCCTAGGGGGAAGATTAGACAAAAATAGCAGATCTACAAGCCAACAGGCCCATAAGCTCACGTGTCGTGTTAGGTCATTTTTTGCGGAAGAGAATTGGGATAGATGGAAAAAAGCTGTGCATACACAGCCAACTCTGGTCTAGTTTACTATGTCTAGAGGGTTTAAGTGGTTAACTATCATTTATAATGTCAAAGGTAAGAGAACTTCTACTGTAAAATTAATATTTCATGAACATTCTTTTCAGCCCAAACAAAAGAAGTTTGTCGGCTTTCTAAATAAACGTGTATAAATATAGTCATGAGAGTAATGACACCTCCAAACAGAAGGCCTTATTGCTACAAAAGCTGCGAAGTAAGAGGTGTCAGTGCAACGGTTTGCAATTGTTGGGTTTTAGCAATCAGAGATAAGCATCTTTTTTTGCATTTAGACATAGAAAACTGTGAAATGCTCAGTCACACCCTGGTCCGACAAAACCAAAATGCACACAAGCAAGTCATTGCTGTTACAGGGTAGGGTTAGGGTTCAGCATGAGTGAAAATAAATACGTATATCACTTCCGTTCTATTTACTTCTTTGCCATGTTAGTTGGCATTAATGTATAAATACTAAAATGGAAGTTAAAACAGAGGCTGAAAGACATGCACATCCAAAGCCGTCTAGGCTGGGTGCTGGACTAAAAACAGTTAAAAAATAAGAAAAAGGATTGCTGCTCCCACAAATGTATACCGGTAGTTTACTCTGTAACATTTTGAGCCGAACAGGCTCTTCTTCAGACCTTCCTGTTTACTGAAATAGAATGCACAACAAAGGAATAATGAGAAATGAAACATGAGGAAAAATACTGTATCCGAAAAGCATAGGGCACTTTGATTTTAATATGAATTCAATGTAAAAACTACTGGACTAAAAGAAAAGTTTGTTTTTGATTCTTAAGAGACCTATGTGATTTACCATTGACCTGTGAGTGTGTTCTGTGTTCAGTACCTCTAGTATTTTGTTTCACGAGATACGAGAAGGAAGCATTACAAGTGAACGAATAGAAAAGGCAGTGTTTTGCAAATTCATTGATATATTCTCTATAATGATGTAAACAAGTGTGTATAAATAAACGAAACACATGATGATGCATAATGTGCCTACCAAGTAACATATCTTGTTCTTCATCTCATTCCTGGAATATAACTGATTATGTCATATTAAACTGTGTGTGACCTTGATCCTTTAGCCTGGAATCAAACTCTTCTACCTTTTTGACCCAAAGATAATTAATCTTTGAGCCAGCCTGAGCCTATACTAATCATTTCGCGTTGCGGACCTAACCTCTATAGCAGTGTTTCTCAAACTTGGGGTCGGGACTCCAAGCGGGGTCTCCAATTATTTTGTGGGGTCCCCAGATGATCGGTCGGGTGGTTCCCAAGATGCACAAAGGAAAGATACGCTCACATGCCCATTCACATATGCAGAGATTCTTCTCATTTAAGCCTATATTAGGAATATATAGCTTAGATGGTAAAGTATTTATCAACAGCATGCCTTCTGTATGCATGATCTTTGGATTGGACTGAAAAAGTAATAAAGGTCCAACTCATAGGCGAGTAAGCTGACACATTTTCATTACTCACTACAGTACACTGTACACATGGCTACTATACGCCTACACACACACACACACACACACACACACACAATGTGTACGGAATACTGTGTATTGCATATTTCATTTGTTTATGATGTCAATATACAGTATCAGGAAAATGTATCTATATATTCCCGTAAGGAGTGTTGATAGAAATGATTGTCTTTTCAAATGCACTTAAGTTAAGGAACTAATTTAAAAATCTAATATTGTAGAAATATTCTAGACACGCAAACACTCTGTGGATCACCCTGATTATGAAGGCACACAAATGGAGTCATTTAAAGGCAACAGAAAAAAAAGAACTGAATCTAAAAGAGAATTTCCTAGTTCCTCTTTTTTTCAATAGCTGGTCATTGTCTGTGTGCATGCATGCGTGTGGAATTGATAAGCCACTAAGCCTAAAATATTAATATGTAAAAGATCTGAAATCATCGCATCTCAAAGGTCTAATAAATGTGTTAAAAAGAAAAACGACATTGCTGATCCAAGTATAGATCCAGTGCCCAAAGATACACAGCAAAAGTATCATTTCTCAGTGTAAAAAATGTAACGGTCCATTTTTACACTTTCAGAATAAAACAAACACTAATGTGTGTTGCATTCTTGTTGCATACTATCTTTACAATATTCACTTGCAATAATGTGATATCCATACGTGACTACATTCTTCTTGTACTTTCACTTTATTCGTTAGGAGGACCTATTCAAGCTGTGTTAACGTTGTCTCTATTAAACCATTAATGTAAAGAGAAGTGAAAGTTTTCTCATGAGTTTCTCAAAGCCCAGGGTTTAAACACAATGCAGTCACTGTTTTAGATTTTTGGAAGTTGAATGTCTCAATGGTGAGCACGTGCACACACAGACCATTGATATAACATGACGGTAAGATGGTTTTGAAATAATGAAACTAATGTGTTTAAAAAGTTTGCAAGCAAACTATTAGGAAAAAAAACTATTAAAATAAAGTGTTGTAACTGGACTACCATTTGCAATTAGATAGATAGATCGATAGATAGATAGAATAAAATAGATACAGCTACCGGTAGTAACAAGATACGAATACTAATATATATTACTGATAACGACACAAAAGATAACAAAACGGATCAGCAGCAGGTAGCAGCACACTAGGAAAGATAAGATAAGATACGATAAGAGCTTAATTCAGTCGCCAAAGGCTGAACAGCAGTTACAGTTACAGGGCAAGAGAGGTACTGTAGCTACAGCAGGTTAAAAGACATCACAATCAATAAATCAACAAAATATAATGTACTACTACACAATTTCAACAGTGTTTTAACAGTGCAAGACAAAATTAATAATAAGAGAACGCATAGAAAGCATGTCAGATAGTGTCCTTACTGGAATGAACTGATGTTACTTACTTCTGAGCAATTAGTCTATTAAACGAATCGAGCGACCATTGTTATACATAAATCTCATTATACAAGTTCATAGCTAAAGGCACAAAACACTGTCTTAAAGGAATAGTTCACCCGCAAAATGACGGTTTCTTTTTCCTAATGATTACTCACCGCATGGATACTTGAGTTAAATAATATTTTTTTGTTTTTGTCGCATTCCTAAGCCAATAATTTGAGGTGACTCTTTGTAGGCCCATTGATTCCAGATGGAGACCCAAATGCATTTGGGTCTCCATCCGGAATCAATGGAGGTACATTTTTTATAACAAAATGTTGTCTTAGGAATGCGACAAAAACTAAAACAATATGTTTGAACTCAAGTCTCCATGGGGTGAGTAATCGATAGAAAGTCATTTTGGGGATGAACTACTCCTTTAAGTCAGTACCACCAAAAACCTACCTGGTCTTCCGCACTTGGACTATGTAGGCTACTATATGCCTATGTACAGTATTAAAAACCAAGTGAAATAATAAACAAAAATGTTTTGCTTATTCATGTATAAGATTATTTCTGTATCCACAACTTTCCAACATCCCATAGTGCATTGCACAGAAGTTGGACGGAGCTTCCGGCACCGCAGCCGAGTGTGATCTACATACGTGAGCTTGTATGTCTGCTGTTAACCGGAAGTGTGGTGCAAAAAATTCTCCAGTAAATTCCTGCGGAAAGAGGTGGATAGGATGCAAACCAGTTTCAACTTAAAAAATAAGAATAATTCTGATGTAAGAACAGCACGGAATACTGTCAACTCTGAATAAGACTTAAAGCACCAGAGTTATGGGCCTGAGCAAGAGACATTAGTCCATGGAATGAGCGCAACGACCATGTGCGGCATTGTATAGCCTCCGGGCTACCAGCACAAAGGAGGGAGGGGTTGCGATCAGCTTTTTTTTCCCTTGAAATTTCGGATAATGTTTGAAAGATTCCGATATTTCTTGAAAATATGTAAGAATGGCATGGAAAGTATATTTCATGTGAAGGACCCCCAAATTGACACATTTGAACTGGCCAGTCCACACCAATGCAACTCCTTGCAACTCCTTGCAAAGTAGTTGCAAAGAGATGCATGTTGCAACTGCAAGGAGTTGCGTTGTGAATCATTGCTTCGCAACGTATGTCTTTGCAGTGCAGTATGCATTGCAAAGTTGCAAAGCATTGCAAAATAAACAACGACTGTGTGTTCACGTAGATTAACATGCACGACATGTTCCCATGAAAAGAAAACCTACAAAATGGTGTTTGGTACGCTGGAAATAACTGTGGTTAAAATAATGCTGGGTTAGCTGTAACGCTCACTGTGTATTAATATATTTAGAAAATGCTAAATGTCATCAGTTTTGGTAGACAGCTGTGATTGGTGCGGGGGCCAGCGAGGGTAGGCCACAGTTTGTGTGGTTTAGCAGATCCTCAGACAGGGACAATGACAATTATGGTCTCACATCAGTTAAACAGGAAATCAAACTGACAGGACACATATTGTAACTTTTTTGAATTAGAATGAACAAAAGCATGACGAGTTATGATGGCAAACAAAAGCCTATACTCACTTTGTATTACAGTAATGTACTTATAATACATTCATCTTTTTTCATTTTACTGATAATGTAATGACTGCAAAACTATCTATTTTTCTTTTACCTCTGAAATAATATACGAATTTCAGGTATTTATATTCTAATCAAGTTAAAGGGCCTGAAGTTGAACTTTGTACATCAATGTGTAGCTGACCAGTAATATCAGTGTTCCTTCCAGGGTGCTCATATACAATATATTTGCGTCAATATTTTGTGGTTTAAAAGTGTTTATTGTGCCGCCATGAGAGTAAACCTTTGTTACTGTAAATGTTGAACATACCTGTATCTCCAGGATTATTTTAAAGTGGGGAAAAAATGTATTTTGAGCACTATACTTATGGGAGTGATGCACCCATCCTCTAAACACACATTCAAAAGAATATTGGGGAATGCACTTGCAATGTTTATAAAATTAAGAGATTCCCCTTAACTTTTTTTTTCTTTTTTTTTTTTACCAAAATATTACACACCACAGCACTTTGGGGGGCTGTTAAAATTCCTTGATGCATTATCAGATCCAATGATTGATTGTGTTGTGTCCAGACAGTGCATACATAGCGCACAGAATAATAGTGACATCAGAAACAAGCTAAATGTTTGTATTAAACAGAAAACAAACAATCATGAATAATAGTTGATGAAACCTTAGATGCCTATCATTATCATTATCAGTTTGGTGCAGTAGGGCTTTATTTCCTCTGGGATTTGTTTCGCTTCCTCCTCTCCCTGATAGTCATAATCTCCATCTGTAAGGTTACAAAACACGTCTTCATCTAATCTTATAACTCTGTCTGTCTGTCTGTCTGTCTGTCTGTCTGTCTGTCTGTCTGTCTGTCTGTCTGTCTGTCTGTCTGTCTGTCTGTCTGTCTGTCTGTCTGTCTGTCTGTCTGTGGCGTGGCGTGTGTGTGTGAGTGAGAGAATTAGCACTTGGTCATTTTGTAGGAAATGTTCCCGTCATGTGTGGTCACGAGTCACATAATTGTGGTTGAAAAGCATACTTGCCAAACGTGACATTACACGACAAGTACTTTTTGATAGGGACCTAATACGCCTAGAGTATAACATGTAATATGTAACATGTAGTGTGTCTGTGGATTGACATCTATACCTGCTGCACATACAGTATGAAACAGAGCTGCTACTTCTAAATGCATTTTACATTTGATTCTTTATTTTTTATTTTGTATTGAGGAAAAACAATGCTGCTATTTGTTCCAAAGGCTTTATACCCTGTAGGCCTATACACATATATATATAAAATGACACAATGCGACATAGCTCTGTTTACACAATGCTGTACCCCCTCCAACTGTATATATGTTCCCCCTTTTCAACTTTTTTTATTTTATTTGTGACACTTTATTGTATTTGTTTGGCAATGTAAACGTATGTTTTCTCATGCCAATAAAGCTCCTTTTAATTGAATTGAATTGAATTGAATTGTATGTGTATGAGTGTATGTGAGATTCATATATTTTGTCTTTGGTACAAATAAGACTATAAACTAAACTAAACTAAATTGATAATTGTGCTACACCGATATCATGTTAATGTTTTTGGAGTAAAGCATTGCGGAATGCTTTGTTGAACAAAAAATCACCAGAATGATGAAACACAAATTGAGTAATGATGTGTTGATGTTAATTGTTTAGATACATCACTTTTGTTTCGAAGCCCTGGTTGACCATGCAGACGCCTCATGGTGATTGGCTGCTGAGGCAGGGTATAACACTAGCCTCAACTAGTGTGAGTGATAGAGTCACCTCCTGTCAAGTCATTGATACACTCTGGTGCTCCCAACCACACAGATTTACAGAAGTCAAAAGTTCCTATTTTAACAGTCAAACAGTTAGGGTTTATTTGCTGCAGCCTTTTTTAGATACAACAGAAGGCCCCAAAGCATAGTGAGAATTAATAAGTATACTTATAAGTGAAATACATTTTTTGGGGATTTTGTTGAGTGAGAGGATATTTTGAAACATTGTGCAATGGTGCCGCAGAAGTTTTGAAACATTGTGAGTGTGAGAGACTACTTACTTCAAGTCGGTTGGCCTGAGAGTCGGTTGAGAGTCGGTTGGCCCGAGAAGGATCCTCCATGTTGCATTCATACAGAATGGAGAGCTACCTCATCTCGCCTGTGAGTACAACACATTGGTTTATTTTCTCAAATGTTTTCTATAGCGCAGTCCAGTAATCTAGGGTTAAATCAACTCTTTTGTAGTAATTACAATGTCCGTGGTAGATAGTAAAAGCTAAATGTAAGCAGTGAGATTATCTCTGGAATAATGCCAGCATCTTCCAGAAATAATTGTGATTATTTGTGATGATCTTGTCCATTTCAATAATTTGGCTTTATACAACAATCCATAAGAAAACACTGAATACATGACTAACTATGTTTAATTTTACTGTATGACAATGGTGACACACTGTTTATTTTGGCATTATATAAACACAATATATAATGCAAATATTATATTATAAACATTACAACATAAACATAAAATTATTAACAGCAGGTATAGTCTAATCTTTACTAATTATATTGTTTAGTTTTCTTGCTGCATACATTATACATTCTTATTTTCCCTTGCAGCCATCAGAAGAAATGTATGACAATGATGTCTACAGACAGCAAGTGGAATATTCATATAATCCATATGTCCTCGATGGAGATATTCAGTCAGGTGAGATTCACTCTAATCAACATGTTGCTAATCGTTTAAATGACATGTATCTGTATGTTCTAATTTCAAACACCATGTGCTGTTTTGAATTATAGTCCCTGATTATTCCAATGATATACCAATGCAAAAAGAACACAGTGTATTGTGGACAGACTGAGGAAAATAAACTTACCTCAATAATACCCCGGTAATCAACTCATTTATAGGCCGACCTTTCTTACACGAACACTCATCAATGATTTAATATAAAGATTAAAATACATTTGTATTATGTGATAACGCTGTAGCTTTCTGTACTGTAAATGGGACAGCAACAGTATGTAGTGTACTGCAGCTGGATTCTACCACATAGTGTTGTATGGAGCACAGGAAACAGATGCCATTTCTGTCTGCCGCTAAAACTACAGACACAGAACAACTTTCGCCCCTTGGGGTTTTGTTAATACAGGAGCGGTTCTTTACTTTCTCTTGTAATCAACTGCTTTGAATATTATGTTTCCAAAATGCAAAAGAAAAATGTTGTTGTGTTATCTTATTGAAAAAGAAAGTCATCTTAAAGCTAAGTGCACCTAACCCAAAAGGAAAAAAAAAAGGAAAAAAAACAGTGTTGATTTAACGTTGAGAAGATGCAACCAAATGGACCCATTTGGTTACATTTGTACCCTCTCTGACTTACAAATGGATACATTAACAATGTGGATTTTATTGTGTTTTGTATAGGGTTTGAATCCTGTGGAAGCAGAGCATTAGAACATTTGACTAATTAGAAGAAAACATAAGATTTAGAAATGGACGCAATACATAATACTAATCTTCCCAATGTACTGAAAGGCAAACGAAACAAGGATATATTAGAACTAGAAGAAAACGATACTAACAATGACATAAACAGGAAAGAGGCCGAACCCTCTAATATTATTTTCACTTTAGTTGGTTTCAGCACACTTAGAAATAATATTAATCAGCTGCCTAGTGTTTGTTTTTTTCATGTTAAAAATCTGTAACTGAATACATTTTGTGTTGTTTTTCTGTAATGTTCCCATGTTATTTGTACCGAACTGTATTCTTAAAAGCTGCCTTTCCTTATTAATGCTCAAATTTGGAAGCACATACGGTGCTGTCAAACAAATGACAAGTAACATGGGATTTAAGATGTGAAAAGCCTAACATGTGTGTCCTCCTCTAGATCATTGGGAGTCCTACCACCCTCACCATGGCCACCAGTTTGAGACCCTCCCGGAGAGCCATTTCACAGAACTGCAGAGTGTGCAGTCTCTCCACAACCCCAGCCTCATACGACATGACATGGAGAGCCTGTTGGACCCCAACCTTGGGGTGTATCCCCATGTTATACAGCAACCAGTAAGGCCCCACCACAAAACATATCTCTTTCTCCGACCTTATTTTGGCCAGGCCACATCAATGCAACTAGTCGCAACTCCTTGCAACACCGCAATGCAATTCCTTGCAACTGCCATTGGGGCTCATGGTTGCAAGTAGTTGCAAGAAGTAGTTGCATGTTGCAATAAGGTGTTGCAAGGAGTTGCACTGGTGTGGACTGGACTTACCAGCAGCTTTTGCGTTTTGGCTGCATGGTCTTCTAGCAACATAAGGGTGTTTGGATTAAACTGACTGCATATACAGTATGACGTAAATAATAAACTTGCGTGCTCAAACAACTCGTAGGTTATACACACTCGAAAAAGCGCAGTTTGAGTATTTGGACCTTTCCCACACCCTGTACACCCATCTTCCAAGCAGTTGTTGCGTGAAAGCCCCCTATGCCCCCAAACCCCCCACCCCCCACAATCCCCAACCCTCCCCATCCTCAAAGCATGCGAAACCCCCCATGGCCCCATACGTCTCCCCCACCCCCACCCCCCATTAGTGTCTATATAAATTAGATTAGTGTCTTAGGTGTCAAGCCTGGTCACAGTATGTGAATTCATCATGCGATATTATTGCCTCTAAATTGCCTAATTCTTTACATGTTCTGTTTTACATGTACATCCTCCTGACAGCTTAGATGACATGGTATAAACATGTGTCAACAAGCCGGTGTAAAGGATAAGGCGCAAAACCGAGTAATGCCAATCAAATTTTAATGTTTTCAAGGTACCCTTTTCCCGACCCATTTCCCCAAACCCATCGCCGGTGCCGACGAGCTCTGATGACGAGGAGCATGGAGGACCAAGCCCCCCACTGTCTGAGGAATTCTACCGCGTAGAATTTGAAAACCTCCCGAAGAGCTATTTCACGGAACTGCATCGTGCGCAGTCTCCCCACAACCCCACCGTCACATCAAATGACATGATGGAGAACCTGTTGGATCCCAACTTTGCGGTGTATCCCCATGTTATACACAAACCAGTAAGGCCCCAACCACAAAATATAGAGTAAATGTTATAATCGATGCAAACCTCCTCTCTGTTAATGTAATTTTATACAAATTTTAGTCAGCTGTTAGCTAGGCTAGATATTATCTAAACCAACATTTTGGCCCCGTGCCGCACGGCGAGTGCTCCGTTTCTCGACCGTACTGTTTCTCTAACAAACCGTGACATATATATATATATATATATATATATATATATATATATATATATATATATACAGAGCACTTTACAGAGACAAATTGATTTACAATCAAAGAACAGAAGAAAAACACGATAATGTTATACAAGGTTTAAGAGAATCATCCAACAGTTTCAATATCTAATGGAAAGGCCCTTGGACAAAAGCAATCACAGAAGATTATTAAGGGAAACCAAATTACATCCACTGATCTTTGACCTGCAACTGGGCAAGGAAAAACTCCCAAGAAAAAAACCCTTGATGGGACAAAAAGAGGGGAAGAAACTTTGGGAAGGCTAAAAAAAAAGAAGGGGTATTCCCTTCCAGGGTGGACAGTCGTGCAATAAGGTCCTGAGTAGGCAATTTTTAAATGCAAAATAACAACAAACAAAACAGTTAAAGGAGAAGTTCACGCCCAAATAACATAAGGCAGAAGAACAATTGTTCATCATTCACCTTTACGGTGAATGAAAAATTCAAAAACTAAGAAAATAGTTGATAGTTGTTGAAGTAAATTGATGCCTAGATTAACACAGCAAAACTACATTCAAAATCTGGTGGCACGCAAAACGAGAGACTTTGGATTACACCGTGAGCATTGTTTTGGTGTTTATAACCAGATTTGTTTCATGTAGCGTAGTTCTGCTGTTGTGAATCTTGGCCTCAATTTACTACAATCCATATTGTTGGCGGGTGAACTACTCCTTTAAAGCAGTACATAACAGCACTGAATACTCTGTCTGAGTCTGACTGTCAAATGACGATCGCTTACAATTGTTCTTCTGCCTTATGAAGTTTGGTGGTTGTATATCCTGGTGTATATGATAGCCTACCTGTTGCCATAATACTTCATATCAAGTGAGATGATTGTAATGCACATTAACATTTCAGAGAATGACCTGCTGTTAATTTGTCCACATGGACACAGGCTTTCGAAATGGCCTCACTGCAACACTGAATGCTCCACCTTTTGCACAACGATATTGCCATCAAATGTGGCTGTTGAACGTTATTTTGAAAGTAAGAAATATACAAAAACATATGGTGTTGACATTCATTCATACATACATACATACAGTACAGTAGCCTGCGTGTGTGTGTGTGGCTGTGCGTGTGTGTGTGTGTGTGTGTGTGTGTGTGTGTGTGTGTGTGTGTGTGTGTGTGTGTGTGTGTGTGTGTGTGTGCAAGCGAGCGCATGTGTGTGTATGTGTGTGTGTGTGTGTGTGTGTGTGTGTGTGTGTGTGTGTGTGTGTGTGTGTGTGTGTGTGTGTGTGTGTGTGTGTGTGTGTGTGTTTGGTGTGTGTTTGGTGTATGTGAGTAACACACAGAGGCAGCAGGCCGTTAGTGTCTATTATTTTTACAAGCCAAGTCAAAGGCTGTGAATTCCTGTGTGATATTCTTGCCTATGAATTGCTGAGTTTCTCGCATGTTCGGTTTTACACGTTCGACCTCCTGTTAGCTTTTAGACAACAAGGTGTAAACATGTATCAAGCTGGTGTAAAGCACAAGATGCTTCGGTAACATGTCATTAGGTCGAACACCCTTTAGATCGACCAGCAAACTCTAACCCAAACCCTAATCCTAACCTCAGTAAAACTATGCCTAACTCTAACCCTAACCCTAAACTTAACCTCAGTAACCGTGACGCGGGTGATTATCTAACCTGCCGACGCTCGCGGGTGATTATCTAACCTGCCGACGCTGTTCGACCTAACGGGAGTTCGACCTATGGGGCAGTCCCCGATGCTTCACCAAACAGAATAATGCTAATCAACATTTCTATGTGTTCAAGGTACCATTCTTCTCACACCGGCCCATCTACTCACACCAACCATCGCCGGGGAACCGAAGCTCTGATGATGAGGAGCATGGAGGACGAAGCCCGCCGCTGGAGGTGTCTGATGAAGAGTGTCTGAGAGAGCGCATTCATTCTACCACCACTGGTGAGCTAGGTAACCTTTTAACCCCCCATACGTAGGAAACCGGACAACGGTTAGACGATCTACAAGGTTGCAACATGTCACATTGCGACACGTTGTAGATTGAGCTTGTAGATCTGCTATTGTTGGCAGGAGAGACAACACACCGAAATGTGTGTGGGGAGTAATTCATTGTCATAATGATGAAAATCCGGAGTCCGAATTTCTTCCGGAATAATCCGGAAGAAAAGGGTATTGGCAACAATGGGTGTGGCCTATGGTATGTCATAATCCAAGGAATCCAGGGAAAACATATATTTTGATTCTAGGATATACACAGTGGGCTGCAACCCAGATGAATCCCAACTTGCCCCTTGAGCACTCAGTCAGTGTGAATGTGGGCACGTTTCTATGTGACGACACTATCAATAACCTTGAAGCTTACCTTAATTGGTGACGTCACCAACAATGCTGACCCCTCATTGGCTGTTGATGGTGATGTCACCAAGAATGCTGGTCCTTGATTGGCTAAACACAGACATTTACGCAAACAGACACACCGCATACAATATCGCCGAACGCAGTACTTGCGCACTCTGCTGGCGCAAGTGAAGAAGGACATTGTGATTCTACAATTTACAGTTCAAAATGTAAGGACGCAAATGTAAATCTCATATAGTGTGTCTGACTATGGAAACCACACTAACATGGACAACCTTTTTAAAATCCCCAGCAGGCAACAAAAAGAAGATCCGACTGTATCAGTTCCTGCTGAACCTACTGAGGGACGGCGACATGAAGGATAGTATCTGGTGGGTGGATCGAGAGAAGGGGATATTCCAGTTCTCCTCCAAACACAAAGAGGCTCTCGCACACCGGTGGGGGGTCCAAAAGGGCAACCGCAAAAAAATGACTTATCAGAAGATGGCTCGCGCTCTGCGCAACTATGGTAAAACTGGCGAGGTGAAGAAGATAAAGAAGAAGCTTACGTATCAGTTCAGTGGTGAAGTGATGGGAAGAAAAACATACCTGTAAGGCAGATACTGTGTCAGGATGATTTTCAGTTTAATCCATGTTGTTGATCTTGTAAATAAGCATATATAGCAACAGAATTTGAATCAACTGAACTGTGGTAGGACACTGTATGTCCCTTTCAGAAGTGGGCTAATATGGCATTATGCATGTCATTACACAGTATTATCCACAGAACAACTGCGTAATGAATTGAGCATAATTATAATCTGTTTCACATAGGCTACCAGTTTGAGACTAGTCAGTTTCAACCCAAAGACATCACCACACCTTGATTAGTAGATGGAACAGGAAACACTCATCTTTTGTCAACGGAATCTTCCAGAATAGCAAAGCATATAACCACTAGATGGCCTCAGACATCTCATAAATCTCATTTGCAATATGCTTTGGCATTACCCATACTGCTGGACTCTCCTGTGTTCAACTAACTTAAGTTCTCATTTTCATTATATATGCCTAGGACTGATTGAGAGACACAATATTTAAAACAACAAGAAACTTGAACTCTCCAGCATTAAACGCACAAATAGCACTGAGGTGAGCTAACTAATTGCATTCACTGTGTTTATTTCAGTTGCTTCCATGGATAAAAAAAGTAAACTCTGAATGTAGCCGTTAAGAAATGTATATAATGAAGCTTTTAATGGGTCGAGGATGGATATTTATAGTGACTCCAGGGATCTTCCCCCCCCCCCCCCTGTTGGAAATACATTGTTTTTGTTGCACGACACGTTTGCTGGAGCATGAATCAGTTTTAAGAGATGCCAGCTCTTACGACAATTTTGCATTTGTTGTTGCCATTGTATTTTTCTTTTCAAAATCTTTTAAATAATTTTAATCTAATGCTTCCACTGTTGATGATTATTGTATTGTTGTAAGACTATTCTTAATCCACAGGCTCACAGTTTTGTACATTTCCTCAAACTCAATCCTTTATATTTAGCAATAGAAGCCTGAGATGGAAGTGACCAGTCACCCAGTTTTTATTTGGAAGTGGCCAGTCACCCAGTAGCCTGGTAGGCGATACCGCATATAAACTCTGGGCCCATCCACTGAAGTCTAACAGTCTTACTGAGAAAATACAAGGCCACCTGCCCTGCATGCATGCCACACACACACACACACACACACACACACACACACACACACACACACACACACACACACACACACACACACACACACACACACACACACACACACACACACACACACTAGGGTGTAAATATCGGGTGCTGACACAGCTCTGTGACCGAAACAGAAAGGAATTACATTTTATTAGGCTCAGCACAAACAGCAGCATTTATAACTATTTCTTTTATTGTACTATTTTAATCTGTATTTAAAGCTAGGAGTGTGCATTGCTTTTGTTTTGTTTTTATATATTTTTTGGCGCTGTATACAGTAACTAACTGGATAGGATTACTGAAGGTTTTTTTTATGGACAAAGTCGTGATGGAAATATTTAAACTAATAAATTATAAAAAATATAAAATAAAATAAAAAACAATTTATTCCACAAATCTCTATCTGTCTACGTCTTTTGTACTGAACATTTTGCTGCTGTTGTACCATCGAATATGACATCACTTTTGCCCAAATATGGAGTTCCACACGACTCATTCAAGTACTCTGATAACAGTTCTGCACTAGTATATCGTCGTTGTCGGGTGGAAACCTTGTATGTCCAAAACCGTTAGTTTTGTAGACTATTTATCATTTCTAAAATGATCTAAACTAGTGAAAATAGCCGATCTACAAGCACACAACACCTCGCACCACGAGGCGTTGTGTGCTTGTAGATCAGCTATTTTCACTAGTTTTGTGCGACAGTCTTGTATGAAGCAGGGCTTTGCTTTATGAAAAGAGCATACAAATGTGAAACTTGGAGATACAAGGTTTCCATACGACAGTGACAATATGTATGAAGGTCACAGTGCCGACCACCACATTCTTATCAGTTCATCCTTGAATCCAAGTGAGTCAGATAAACTATGACCCTTCTGACCTCCACAGCGTTTGCCATTGGAGCATAAAGACATTAAATAGCATGAGGGAAAGCTTGTGTAGAGCAGTTTGGATTGACAGACATCTAGTACAGCAAAGAGAAACTTTGTTGGCAAATTGGTAAGGTGATGAATGCTAGTACTATGAGTTATTTTCTTTTATTAATTCTTGTTCAGGAATTACATACGGTAAATGTAATATTGCTAAATGAGCAATGCACAACACAACAGTATTGGTGTTATTGCTTTACTTTGAATTTGCATAATAAGGAATAGGCCAATAATAGACCTCTAGTATATGAGAGAGCTATTGCAAGAGCTGGGACTGTTGCATATTGAAGACAAACATCTGCCACACGCTTTCCTCAATAATAAACACTTGTTGATGTAACACTTCAGCACGTGGTAGAGAGAGAGAGAGAGAGAGAGAGAGAGAGAGAGAGAGAGAGAGAGAGAGAGAGAGGAACAACACATTATTTAAATGTATCGAACAGTTCAGAATCAATTTTATTGTCACATCACAGGTTTACAGGAGTTCATTTTGTTGTTTTTTGTGGAAAGGGAGGGGATAGAGAGAGTAAAAGCAGGAGAGAACATTTACAAATCAAAAGACAATCTGAAATGTTGTATTTGATCCAGATATTGTACCTGCTAGAAAGACGAATACATTCTTATTATTAAGGTTCTAGGTGTGCAATGGCTGTCGCCACTCCACATCATTATGTAGTTGGCTGTATACCTTAACAAGTTTAAAAAAGGCAATTTTTTTTTTTTTTTGTAGTTATAGGTGGTTCATCAGGTCCTCAATCCTCCAACGTTGGAACACATACTGTACTGTACCGGTATGTCCATATTAATGAAATACTAAGCATCAACATGATGCTTAGCATTGAAAACTGAAAACCGGCAACAAATATACAGCAACATCTTAGCCCAACAATAGCCCTCTGCATAATGTTGGAGATTATTCTAGAAAGAGACCATTTACAGACAGATGCTTAATTGACTTTAGTTCATTGAGTATTTGCACAAAATAATATAGGGGATGGAAAGCTAAATTATAAAAGGTGCATGGATACATTTCCATGAGAATATACGATACCTGAAATCAGATAAAAAGGGATACTCTTGTTTCCCCGACTCCTGTGCTTTTTTTCCCCTACCTGTTTTCAGGGCTGGGATGAAAGGCAGCGGCTTTCAGCACACATATGTCTCTGGATTCTAATTTTAACCCCTGCCTTCCATGCCCTCCCTCCCTCTCAAGGCCTGTCATGCAGCAGAGGTGTTGGAAGAAAGGATGGTTGAAATATGGCCTGCCTGGGGTCAATGGGGTCTGGGGTTTGCTTTGTTGCTTCAGACAAGGGATTGGGTCTAGACAGTGTCACCGGGGAGGGTGCGGTTTATGAAGGGAGGGGAGGCCTCTCTATTAAAGGCATGAGGTTTCATAGAAGACTGACAGCAGTCAGTTACGTTTGTGGAGGAGACTACAGAATTAAGGATGCCTGAGCCAGCCAAAAAAGCAGGTAGGTTCTCATTGATTACATTCGGCTGATTTTAAAACAGCAATAACATGTTCCCAAATGTTTAATTAACACAGCTATGTTGATGTTAGAACTCCCCAGTCATTTACTGTAACCCCCACATATCTTTATAGTTTTAATATGGGGTACATAGACACATAAATGTATCTGTCCAAGCTTTTGTGTCACTTTGTTTTTAAGAGTAAACATTGTCAAACACTGCAAAAAACCACCTGTGAGAGAAATATAGGCATATAGTATATTCACATCTGGGTCACAGCCTCTCAAGCCTATATGGAACGTTCAGTGCCAAGAAGCAGGCAAACAACAACAAGTTGCATACTGTATCTGCACAGCATTGTTTATTTAAAATAACTGACTGTCTCTTGTGACCTGTATTGTGCATGTCATGTGTTTTGTCAAGTCATGTGACCAAGTTATGATGACAGCCACGAAGAGCAGCTACTTTTCATTGTAACAGAAAAATGTAGAAACTGTGGAGAGCTGTACAAAGTAATATATTGGGTCAATACTGCCTGAGCTAAATTTGTTCACATGGCATAAAATAAAGAAAACGCCATATTTTGATCATTGCCGTAACATCTGTATATTTAAAAGATGGAATCGTGAAATGTTAAGCAGCATGTGTAAAACAACATGAATTAACTTGACATCTGTTGTTATGATAGCCATGTTTTGCAACCCACCATAGTAGCACTTTGGATAGTTTACGTCTTTCTAAGCTACTTGGCTTAGTCAGACATCCCAAGTATCCACGTAATAGTGTAGACTAGGGAATACATCACAGCCAAAATCCCTTTTTTTGTACAACAACATTTCAAAATGTATGGTGATTTCCAGGGTTATTAAGTGGCCTGTTTGACCAGTTTGACTGGTGAACTACTGTATAGCCATGTAATTGGAACACCTAGATAGAAGACATGTTTAGTAAAAGAGTTATGAGGAGACAAGACTGCGGCACTGCTATGCTCCCGACATCATAGCATTCACAAAGTAAGCGTCACTCATTGTGTACCACTGATCCAAAAATTCCTGACAGGATTCCTATTTGACAAATGACTTTCCACAGTTATTTTCTCTCAATGAGAATGCATTGCCTCTGTTTAGTGAGAAGCTTTACATATCAGATGACAGAATGCAACACAACCAGTCAACTGGTGTGTGCGTGCTTTAGCTGAACTATAATCACTATAATCAATAGCAGGTTATCAACAGGAGACTTACAGATTATGAAAACACTGTATGGTTTCACCACCTATATATTTACTTTATTTGTGAACTTTTACAAAAGGATTTAGTGGCATTACAGTCGGCTTAACAAATATGTATGGAATCAAAAATAGAACCTTGATTAAAACAACTATGAAGCATGACAAAATATATATACATTTAATGGGTAGAAATTAATTAAAATATGTACAAGTAAACCAATAAAAACAAATAATTTATGAAAAATGATGTACAAATATTTATAAAATAAAATATTTGATTTGATTTTAAGGCTTTATAAAGACCATGAAAAGATTATTCTACAATGTAGCATAATGAATAGCGTCTGGCCAGAGATGCTGGACCGTGTTAAAGTTTATATGAGGCCATCGGGCCTCACACATCCCTAAGCACTCAGTGTTACAACTGATATGAAGCAGTGCACTTGTGGGAGTTGAGGAACTTTCGCATGCGGTTCAAATGAGAATAGACCAGAGGAGAGGGATAGATGTTTGAATGACTGCGAGCAGAACATGAAGAGAGCTGTCACAACAATGGAAAATCTCAGGCTGCAAGCATATCATTCCTTCTGGTTCCAGAGTCTCAAAAATAGAGCCTAACTAATCCCTCTACTATGATACCTGGGACTCTGTTGCAGGCTCCTGGGATCATTTAATAGTACAGTATGGCACATATGTATTCTATATTTAAACTCATAAGGTCATCCTGCATCATGTGGAATTCATCTGCTTCATGTGAACTCATATAGTGCATGAGCTGCAGGGTGTACAACTCATTCAACTCCTGCTTAAAGGGCTTTACCATACCGGAAACAGGATGCTTAACATGTTAGTTGTAGACGAGAGAATTAATCCCAATAAAAGCTCCCTCAGGGCGTCACAATGGGGGAAAAAGTGGGACTGAGTCCCTAGGGCCCAAGGTGGAGGGGCCTGGAATTATTTTGTACTTTAGCTATTGAAAAATAGCAGATATACAAGCTCACATGCTGTGAGCTTGTAGATCTGCTATTTTTTTAACCATCGTGAAAATGTGTGCAAATCTTATGGGGGGTCCCCAACTAAATATTTTGACATGGGGGTCCGTGTCCAAATACATATCATTTTGGGTGTCCTTCACATGAAAAAGTGTGAGCACCACTGACATAGAAACATAGGTCTTTCAAAAACCTTATTGCAAATATTTGTGCACACATTTTGACGATTTAAAAAAAATAGCAGCTCTGCAAGCTCTCGATGCCACGCTGTGAGCTTGTATATCTGCTATTTTTCAATAGTTAAATTACCTAGGGCCCAGAATTTGGTGCGACACCCCTGCCCTCATCTGTAGTTATAAGGATGTATGTGAGCTACTAAATGACTGATTATGTAATAATGTCATACTTTGTGCCATTTTATTCAAATTATCGAAAGGAAGAACATGCAGGAATTCAACAGGAGAACTATTTGCAACTTTGATATTTGATATATATGTCAATAAAGCAAATAGTGCTTAAATGAATTCAAACAGGCTGGATTGCAATTTACATGATCAGACAGGAGTTAAGTGAATACGGGTAAAACTACAAGACAGAATGCCAAACACCACAGTACATTTTTGTGACATTGAACATTGAAGATGTTCATCTTTGAATAAGTTGTTCCTCTTTCTCTCACTTGATATATATTTAAAAAAAAAACAAACATCACCTTTTCCTGTACATGTCTTCTGTTCAAAAGAGATGTGAAGATCATTGCAGAAGATCTACCACATTATCTTTGGTGTCCTGTTTTGCTCAAACATAACAAGTGTAGCCAGAGCCATTGAGAGGGATTGTTACGACACTCTGTTGTTTGCCAAAACAAACCAATAGTTAATTGTCTCTGCCAGGCCGAAAGGCATGGCTGCAGCCTGTCCGTCCGTCTGTCCGTCCGTCCATCCGTCCGTCCGTCCGTCCGTCCGTCCGTCCGTCCGTCCGTCCGTCCGTCCGTTCGTCTGTCCCCGTGTACTTCCGTTCTGTGGACAGCGAATTTTTTGTAAATCTCGCTATTTCTACGTCCCATCATTTCGACAAAGGGAGTTGGTAGGTTAGCTACTCACCCGTGTCACGATTACTGAGGTTAGGGTTAGGGTTTGGGTTAGGTTTAGGCATATTCACCCGCGTCGGTAGGTTAGTTTTCCACCAGGTTCACCTGTGTCGAAAGAATGAACCATCAAACAGATGCTATGTCACAATATCGATACACTACCGTGAATCTTTGGCACCGTTGACTTAATCGCAGTAACATGAGCCTGTTATAGTGCCACCAGGAGGCCGATTTTAGCACAAACAAAATTGACAGATTTTGAACATCACGCAAATCGGTACAAAGTATCTCACTACCTCATCAGAAATCAGAATGCGTACCAGCCAAATAGTGTGTCTATGCGTCTGTGCTGCTCGCAATTCTACTAACTCCGCGTCCAGCAGTTGTTCAATTGTCTAAAAAACATAATACAAAAATCAATAATGCTTCTGCTTCGCTGACCATCTACTTTTTCACCTTCATATCTCTATCTAGGTCGTCCTCAGACGAGCCCTCCATCGTTGTTTCCAGTCATCTCGGTTCTCCATACATCTGGCCAGCTCATTGGTGTTCTGTGTCCCTACGTCTTCCTTGAGTATGTCCACGTATGTTTTTGTGGGACGTCCTTGCGGCCGGTGCCCGTGTGTTGGCTCCCACAGTACCAATTTGCTGGCTGGAAGCTCCTGGTGTCTTTGGCAGTGTCCTGCTAGTCTCATTCTTCTGGTGGCAATTTTCTCGCTTACCTTTGGTATTCCCTCATACAGGCTCTCGTTTGTAACATGTGCACTCCTGTTGATGTTGAGTACTGCACGCAACATTCTAGTGTAGCACCCGTCTAGAGACTTCTGCAGGGTTGGCTTCAGGGTCCAGCATTCACTGCCATAGAGGAGAACAGACTCCACCGTTGCAAAGAAGAAGCTAAGTTTGATTTGGCGGGGGAGGTTAGAGTTCCATACACTGTTCATGCCGTTCAGGGCCCTCCAAGCGAGTGCCTTCCTTACTTTAAGGTCTTTCTCAGTTGAGTCGACCCATGCGCCCAGGTACTTGAAGTCCTTGACTTCCTTCAACACAGCTCCTTCTGTTGTTGTCAGAGGTGAGTGATCAGGTAGGTTATAGGTGATAACCTCAGTTTTCTTAGCGTTTAGCCTGAGACCAACTTTGGCACACTCTATCTCCACCCTGTTCAGGAGTTCTTGTGCTTGTTCCATGCTGTCGGAGAGCAGGCTGATGTCGTCCGCATAGTCCAGGTCTGTCAGAACTACTGCGGGATGCCGTCTTGACCTCCTTGGTGTTAGCGTGAAGCCAAGCTCTTGTTCCCGTCCCCCTATGGCTTTCCTGAGCGCATAATCTAGAACTATGATGAAGAGGTAGGGGGCTAGGGTGTCTCCTTGCATTACCCCAGCTCGGATGTCAAACACCTCACTGCTGCCATCTGGGGTCACCACTTTGGCCCTTGTTTTTGCGTACATGGTCTCGATAGCCCGGAGAATGTTGGGAGGGACATTGTAGGCCTCAAGGATCTTCACGCCTTTTTGAAGTCAATGAAGCACAGTACAGCTGCTAGGTTGTTCTTTTTCACCTCCTCTATTAATCTCCTTAATGCCAGGATCTGTGCTACGGTTGTTCTCTCCTCTCGAAAACCATTTTGGTTCTCTCTCAGGTGAGGGTCGATGGCATGCCGTATCCTGTTCAGTATCATTCGGTTGAAGACCTTAGCAGTGATACATGTCAGGCTGATGCCTCTGTAGTTGTCTGGCTTTGAGAGGTCTCCAGCTTTAGGCACCGGGATGATATTAGACAGAGACCATATTTCAGGTTGCTTGTTGTGCTGTAGAGCATTGTTGCAAAAGTCTAGGATGAGGTTGTCTAGGTCGCAGTTCTTCAAGACCTCTGGGGGTATGCCATCCGGCCCAGCACTCTTTCCCTCTCTTAGGGTGGATTTTGCCCTGGCGAGCTCGCTGATTGTGAAGGGTCCATCGTCGATGTTCAGGCCCTGGAGGACTGTCGGTATATTTTCCTCCTCTCCCTCTTCCACTGATGTTCCCAGGAGCCTCTGGAAGTGGTCGAACCATGTTGCCACCCTCTCCTCTGGACTGTGTCCCTCCACCTGGCCCTCCTTGGCCCTCTTCCGCCCTGTCATCTCATTTATTACCTTCCAGGCCTCCCCGTATTGCCTTTCACCTTGCGCTGCCTGCACTCTTCGCACACTTTCCATCACTTCTTCCCCTTTGATGGCGTCGTAGGTGCTGAAGAGAGACTGTTTGGCCTCGTTCAGTGTCTCGCGACCCTCCTCTGTTGGTTCACGCTCAAAGTTGAGTCGTGCTTCCTCCATCCTGCCTCGTGCTGCTACAACCTTCGGGTGTCTGGACCGTGGTGGTGCTCTTACTCTGTTCAGCACTGGCACGCACAGTCAGATCTCTGTCTATACTGCTCATAATCACAAAATGTTTACAAATTTCCCCAAAATATTGGCCTGGGGCTGCCCGGGGTCCCACACAGTTAGGACTGTGTTTTGCTGTGGACATGTGAGCACCTGGACAACTGGACAATAGGGGCATGTGGACACTAGGGACATGTGGGCACTTGGAGAGTTGGGCACCTGGACAACTGGCCACTAGGGACATGTGGGCAAGTGTGCAAGGACTGACAGATACAGATCTCCATATATGGTCATATCAGTTGGATCACTGCTGTAACGTAGATCTCTAGATGTGAGCATCCACGAACTTCTAGTCTCTATAGTCAATAAACGAAACAGGTCTTGCATGATTTTACCTTTAACTGCACCTGTGTAAAACTTTGTATGCGCTCTCCCTTTGCCCTGTGCTGTACCCTCTACACACTTGGTGCCAAACACGAGTAATTGGGCAGTAGGCCTATATGTCCCTGTGACAAACACGAGTTTCCTGAGTTGGCCGTTTTTGAAAAAAAAAAAAAGTTTGAAAAAAAAAAAAAAAAAATGTTTGTTGCTTTCCCTACTTCATACTTTCGGCATGATCGCGAAATGCATGTTTGACTCCCAGAACAACTCTATCTTTCAAACATGGCAGCCAACATCTAATACATACAATTCAGCAAACACAAAGTGGTGGCAATTCTCAAACAGAATGTTTAGCTCCATTCTCTCACAACACCTCTCACAAACATAGCCACCACGTCAAACAAGCGTGAAAATTTTGCACTGTCCACATTTTAAACATGCCACTCTTTGAACCGCATTTATTTCAATTTAACAAAGTTTCGCCTTTCGCCTCACGCAGAGCAGCCAGTCCTGAAGGAGTATCTTGACAGTGCTCATAAACTGGTCACCAGAGTATCAAGTTACAGAGGAGGGGGGAGGGGGAGGGGAGCTGAGCGGAGGAGAGAGAGAGAGAGAGAGAGAGAGAGAGAGAGAGAGAGAGAAAGAAAGACGGGGAAGGGCCCGGGGAGCTGAGCGTCCGTATACACCACGTCATCGCATCACCAATACCTTTCACAAAACTTTTTTTTTTCAAAAAACTTTTTTTTTCCAAAAATGTTTTTTTTTCAAAAAACTTTTTTTTTTTCCAAAAACTGAACTCTAGACTTTTGCGGCCCAAAGGGCCGCAAACTTCTAGTTGTTTACATTTGAAGAAAACACTATAGCCTCTATCTTTTGAATGCCTGAACGGATTTCCAAGCGGATTCTTTTGTTTGATAGCTGTGAATGGCGTGCACACGTGTGGTGCATGATCTGTGCATTATCCGTGCATGACCCGGTGACCATCGTGCACATTAAAAGGTACAATTCTGGCAATTGAAGACATTAGTCGCTTTTTAACTCTGGCAGCAAGCAGGTCAATGGGTGTTATGCAGCACGCTCTTGAACCTTGCGATCTTGTCACGCCGAGATCAAAAAGTGGTTGTAAACCTCTCTTTCATTGGTACTGGCTATAATTCCTTGGGAAAAAAGAAAACAAACCAAATACAAATTTTAAAGGATTTTTTTTTCTTTTTGTATTTTGAACAATCCCTCTCAATTTAGTCTCAGCGTTTGCCAAGAAACCAAAGACTCAGGAGGCAGAAGAGGGGTGTAATGTGGTCTTTGAGGCAGAAACAGAGAAACCTGATGCAAAAGTGAAATGGCAGTGTAATGCAAAGGATATTGCCAGTGGAGACAAGTATGTGATCACGGCAGACGGAAACAAGCACTCTCTCACCGTACAAGCTGTCACTACAGAAGACGTCAATGGCTATGCTGTGATTGCTGGGGGTTCAAAAGTCAAGTTTGACCTGAAGGTCATATCAAAGGAAGGTGGGAGGCTTTGATTTTACAGATGTACGTTTGCGGCCTCCACTTACTCACCTGTGTGGTATGCAGTCAAAAGAGCACAAAACAACATCGAGCATTCAATAAAAAGAACATTAGTGGGAATACAGTATGTACACGGTCTATGAACTTGGCACTTAATTGGTCAGCATCTAACACGGAGGCCTAAAAGCACAACAAACCTCAAATTGTTTTGTTTGCTCACATGTTTTGTACTTTGCACTTTTTTTGTCACTTTCACAATCACATGTTGTCGAATGCTTATTTGTTGAAAAGCAACCATGGGGCAATACATGCAATAATTGTGAAATTATTTTACACAAACTGTAAGCCATAGGGTGACACTACTACTACTTCACTGTGTTTAGATTTGATATGGCAGAACTAAATCTGCATGCAAAGAGAGGCAAGTCACTCTAACATTGTGTATAGGCTGTTGGTCTTGGTGGGTCCACAAGTGATAAATGGCTGGGCTGCCTGTGGTGTGTGGCCACTCGGCTCATATCATAACCACCCTTGCTCTTCGGCAAGGTGACCGTAACCCCTACATTATTTCCTCATGAGTAACCACCACTTGACTGGGGCTCAGAATAGGCATAAGAAGCAGCTGATAACACTTGGGCATGGAAACTTGTTCAGCCATTTAAAGATGATAAAACAGAAATGTTTGAGTGATAACAGTTGGTGGCATGCAAAAGAATATTTGTGCTCTGACACAACAATTTGGTATTTGGACAAGAATTACTGAATTACTGAATTCAAATCACACAAACAAGTGTGTATAGGTGACTGAATGACACTAGCTTTTTATTATAGTTGTCGAGGAGAAACCTCATACCTCCAGGTTTCAAATGAGTATGTTTTTCCCCCCGTAAATTAAACCCCTGCTTCATCATACATAAGTGTCTCACAAAAGTAATGAAAATAGCAGATAGATCGGATATTTAAAATCGTTTTTAGAATAATAACAAAAAAGGAAGGTTTTGGACATACGTTCCCACCCGACAAAGACGATGTATTGTTTGATAACTGAAGGATAAAATGATATAAAACAAGTTGCCTTTGTATGCCTCTTACTGTATGTGTGCCTGTTTGTCTCCATGTTGCTGGGTATACAGTGGCCCTTAAGAAAACAGGCAAACTCCCACCAGCTAAAGTTGATGGGGCAGACAAAAGCCCAGCAGCATCAGGGGAGGAGACTCCTGCCCCAGCCGCAGCAGGGGAGAGCCCAGCCCCAGCTGCAGGAGAAGGAGGAGCGCCCCCTGCCCCAGTTGGAGCAGAACCCATACCTCAAGGAGGAGAGAGCCCTGCCCCAGCTGCAGCTGCTCCAGGCACTGAAGGTCTTCCATCTGATGGTAGGTCACACAATGTAACAGTATAAGCCAGGGGTCAATGTTTTCTGGCCAAGGACCCCTTAGTTGAGAGAGATGAAGCAGAGACCCCCACAACCTTTTCATAGATTCCATATAGTTTCATTGTTTGACAGCACAATCATCAGTGTATTTTGGATTCATATCAATTTGTGTTTTCAGATATTTAACCACTTGAACCGCATCAATACTTGAATTTTCACTTCTAGTCTGCTCTACACCAAACCTCTTTGCCGAAAATAGACGATCTACAAGCTCACAATGCCTCGCAGCGCTTGTAGATCGGCTATTTTTGGCTTAAGTTCTCCGAATATGGATGCTAGGGTTCAAGTGGTTAATATAAAGAAAGGAGAAAGAAAAAGGTTCTATCACTCAAAGATTTGAAGGACCCCCCGGTATAAGCCCAAGCTTTTAGGGCATTCCAAATAAGTGGATCTGAACACTGATTCTGACAACTGCGTTTGGTCACCTCTCATTTCCAGGTGAGTGCGACCATCAGGTCGAAGTTACTATCAAAACCTCCACCGGCTGTCAGTCCGTCAGTCTGTCACATGTCACACGTCACACTTTTGCCCTACTCATATCTCCGCAACCGTTGCCCAGATCCATGCCAAATTTTGCACACACACTCCTTGCCTGCCAAACAACAACCATCAATTCTCACATGCCCCTCTGCTAGCGCCACCATGAGGCCGATTCTTGCAAAACAAATTTTTGGACACTGCTCCTACAAATGTTGCCCTAAAATCACGCAAATCGGTACACGCTTGGTCTACATTAATCTCTTCAACATGGATCTCTCCCATATAGCGCCACCATCACACCGATTTTTTTCAAACACTTTTTTGGACTCCTACACATTTAGCTCTAAAATCACGCTGCGACCTGGCGGTCGCTTATCTCCCGATTAGGGAGTCTTACTGGTGTTTAGGTGAACACAGCAGGGTTTGATTGATTGATTGATTGAATACTTTATTAGCAATTCGCATATAGGAAAAGCACATGACAGTACAGTTCAGATACTAGAACCAGGAGTCAGTGGTCCCCGGGAATTCCCCGTGAGCAGCCCCGTTGAGTTGATCATTTGGTCATTTTTGCACCTTTTGGCGGTGGCGGCAGGGGGTCCCTGGAGCTCCGGGGGTCCCTGGAGGGGTGGAGGTTGTGGATTGGCAGGCAAGGAGTGTGTGTGCAGATTTTGGCATGGATAGGGGCAACGGTGGCAGAGATATGAGTAAGGCAAAAGTGTGACGTGATGTGACGTGATGGACTGACAGCCGGTGGAGGTTTTGATAGTAACTGCGACCTGACGGTCACAATCATATCATTAATGCTGCTCCCATAGATGGTGAAATGTAATTTTCCTGAGGAGTTTGCGTCTCCTCCAACTTGCTAAATCCGTGGGTTAAATGACAGCCCGCTAGGTGAAGGCACAGCTAAAGCACACCCTCTTGTGTAATATTGCTTAAGGGTTTCAGGAGAGAAGAAACACAGAGAAGTAAAGATGGGATTTATGGCTCTTTGAAGTGAGCTGGATCTCTGGGATCCGTTCCTTTCAAAGAGCCGTTCAAAAGACTGGCTCATTTTAGTTACTAGTTACTTTGTAGATTTTGATTATATTTACAAATCAATTCAACCCTATATACATTTCGGCCATTTGAAAATAGCAACGCGACTCATTGTGAGCTTGTAGATCTGCTATTTTCAAATGATTTCTCTACATTTTATTTATTGGAAAACCTGCGGAATGGGACATTCTGCATAATGAGTACTTTCTACTATTGGTACTTTAAGTACATTTTAGTACATATCATTTTGAATTCCAGACTTTTACTGCAGTATTGATACTTTTACTGTCTTAAAGGGATATTTCACTTTCAAAAAAACTTTTGGTCATTTTATCGTCTAATCAGGCTTTTATGAACACCCTGGACAGATTTAATTTGCTTGATTCAATATTTAGATATTTGATGTAAATGCCATCAGTCTTCCTCCTCCAGGAGAGAGGCCCCATATACACCCATTGTAACTTCAAACTTTTAATCAGGATAGATTCATTAAAAACACCCATTATTTTTTCTGGTGATTCATAATACCTTCCTACGTGAGCAGGCTGTGTTTTTTTTAAAAACTTTTTTCATTTATTTTTAATAATGTTTTATTGTTTTTAATTTTCTCAATTTTCCCAAAGAATTATAACAAATAAATGACAAAAAGTTATCAAAAAAAAAACACGGTCTGCTCACGTATAGGAGCGTAGTATGAGTCACCAGAAAAAATAACAGGTGTTTTTAATGAATCTATCATGGTTAAAATGGAGTTTGAAGTTACAATAGGTGTGTATGGGGAGGGACCATGGATAACATTTACATCAAATATCTAAATATTTAATCAAGCAAATTAAAAACTGTTCAGGGTGTTCATAAAAGCTTGATTAGACGATACAATGACCAAAAGTTTGTGTGAAAGTGAAATATCCCTTTAAGTAAAAAAATTAGTAAATTTAATCTTAAAAAAAGGAAAGAAAGAAAAAGGAATCCCATCGTTCATTTCAAAGAGCCGTTCAAAAGATTTGATTAGTTTGCGAACGTCTCACCATGAAGTCACCTCTGCAGAGAAGGCCCTAGATGGGCAATATTCCAATGGTGGAAAAAACACAGTTTTTGTTCTGGTTTACTGTACATGGGGGATGAAAGAAAGAGACGTTGATGATTCTGAGGCTGTAGATGTTGGTGAAAGGAGTGAGAAGATGGAGCCATCAACATTGAGTGAGAAATCATGGAGGAATAGGTGAGGGAGAGGAGTTGCGGCCAATAAAGACAATACAGATTTAATATTTAGGGAATCCTTCCTCGATGCACGTCCTACTGGGAGTAGACTCCCTGGCAGATCAAGGACCAGATGGAGGGATTACATCTCCACACTGGCCTGGGAATGCCAGGGGATCCCCCAGGAGGATGTGGCTATTAGGAAATTTAAGCACCCTGTTTCTACAACCGCAACGTGAGGCGGGACTACGGCTGCTATGACGTAATCGCAGTCAAAATCTTTAAGCAAACAGCCGTCGGCAACAGGGTCCCACCCCTTTTACTGAACTCTTTGGTTCCCATGGCGACGCGTATACGCAGTAGACGTTGCAGCCACAACGTGGGAAGGGAGCTTCTGGCATTGTAGAGACGAGAGACGGCTGCGATGGCGGCAGATTTATCTATGATCATTTCCGGTTACTGTTGTCATCTGCCGTAGCCGTCAAAAGCTTAAAATCGCTAATTAGCCAGTAGCTATGCCCCTCCCAAAAAGCTTTTGTCCAATGCTAGCTTAGAATAACTTCCTGCTTGCCAAGGTTTGCCTTGGCAACAGCCTTGGCAAGCTGCCGGTTGCTAAGCTAGCATTGGACAAAAGCTTTTAGGGGAGGGGCATAGCTACTGGCTAATTGCAGAGGAGGGGGAACACTGTAAATCTCTGTCGGAACTGTTACTCCCGAGACCCGATTCCGGATAAGTGGTTGAAGATGGATGTATGGCGTTTGAGAGAGTTATTTTGCATCCATGTTTTAACATCTGTGAGGCAGGTGGAGGGGGTGGAAGGGGTTGCTGAATTGATGGTCTTGATGGAGAAGTAGAGTAGTGTGTCATCGCCATAGCATGTGAAACTGGAGGCCATGGTGGAGGAGGGGGGGGGTCTATCTCAGGGGTAGAATGTAGAGGATAAAGAGGACGGGACCAAAGCCGCTGTCAGCGTGTGTGACTAGGGCAGTGGATGATTTGCAGTTGTATGACACATATCATTTCAACAAGGAAAGAGTAAAGAAAGAAGAATGCCAAGAGACGGGATGTCAGGGGGTCCCCAAATACGTTTATCCACGTGCATTAACTCATCCACTACCAAGAAAATCGAGCCAACTAACCCCCAACTGACATCAATTTCCCAGTTTTTCTTACTTTTTAAAGTTGTCACAGCATATTTATCTAAAGTGAATCTCTCGAGAACAGATGTAGCGGAACAAAACAGAGAGGGCACTGTTTTGTGCTAATGTAGCTTACCTACACTAGTAAGACGCCTCAGGGCGACATGCGACCTCGGTCGCGCCAATTCTTGGCCATCTGGCCAGTGATATATATCGGACCAGTTACCCATTTATGGAGACCCCTGGTACCCATACATGGAGATTCATGTTTGTATGTTTCGCTCTCTCTCTGTGCTGGCATCCATCTCTGCCACCCTCTATGTCTGTCCCTCTCACTGCACTGGTGTTTCTCAAAGGTTCTATTATTAAATTGAAATACAAATAATTGAATATTATTAGCTTAAAAATGTAAATATGGATTTTCTCTTAATATTGACCCACAAAGCATATTGGAATATATTACATCCAGTACAGTATAGGCCTAGCAATGAAAATAAGCATGACCTAGCCAGTTAGCTATAGCTTATCTGTCCCAAACGTGATCTTAGGACCTTCACCATCTTTGCTATTTAGGGGATCAAAAAAGGTCATCTATAATAAGGCATGCATTTTCATGTTGTCATTATATTTCAATATTTCATGTTTCAGGTTTTAATATTTTAAAATGCCACACATGATTTTGATACCAGTACCTGTATGAGTGAGTGACAAATAAACCCAACTTGATAATTGATTCTCTTGAAGGTAAATAAATAATATCTTTATGGAGTTCCTGGGAGAGATAAATAACTTGTTGTGATAGCACCCACCTCTGACCAACTCAGGAAAGCTTGTGAGCCTGTAGAGGGTGCTAATATCCAATTTAGCTAAAACACTGTGCAATGCAGTAGTATTCACCTTATTCTCTTGGTCCCTCTCCAGGGCACCGCAATTACCCCCTACACTACAGGATGACGCCATTGAGGTTTTTCACTTTTAACATTGATGAGCGTTTGTGTTTCCAGCTCGGATGTGAAAAGTGTAATTCTCAATTCTCAAGCTCTTACATTAGCGGCTACACTGTGATTTCCTGGTTGATTACTGTAGTCTGGCTCATCTGACAGAATGACTCATCTGACAGAATGACGATAACCCAAATCATGATAAACTAAATGCTTTCTTTTTTTAAGATATACTTTTTTTTTGGCTTTTGCCTTTGAGGATAGATTACAGTAGTATGACATGGGGAGTGACACGCAGCAAAGGTCGTTGGGATCGGGAGTCGAACCCACGACACCCTCAGGTTGCATCAACAGCCAGGTGCCCAGACTGCTATACCCTATAGCTATGAGGACCAACCCAAACGCTTTCTAACATGGATTTTGATTTGGAATTTTGTTCTGTTACATCCATTTCTGTTTTTCTTTCAGAAGGACAGCCTCCAGACACTAGACAGGACCTGACTGGTCTCTTCACTGAGAGACCCTATAGTGCAGAAATCACTGTTGGTAAGTGGCAGATCCAAAATGCATTAACTAATAATCATCTCTTAAATAAGAATGTCTCTTTTGCCTCTGATTAAAAGCTACTTGTATGACAAAATAAAATGTATTTGTAAATAATTTGGTTTGATTCCCAGCTGGACAGACATGCTATGAGCATATGACACACAGCATATATCCCATATTAAAATATCCTCGAAGGTGGGTGGACTGTGGACTGTGGCTTCTAATGTAACATCCGGATCTGCGAGGCACACAGTTGCTCTGATTTGCGCCAAACAATGTTAGGGCACCCCGGGGGGCCACAGGCCCACCACTGTTCAGGGGTCTGCCATCAGAATAGTCATACCGGGGACCACGTGGCCCCAAGGGCCAGGGCCACAGGCGCACTGTTGTTCGAATCTGCATCAAACTTTGCACAAAATGGTGCAGTGGCCTGGCATGACTATTGTCCCACCAGGGGCCACGTGTTGCCCCCAGGGGTTAATTTCATTAAGCGTCCGGCGAAGCTTGGCCAATGTGACCCTGGGCTTACAATAAACTTTGAGCGCTTTGTGCTCAGATATAGACCAGATGTAGTCCAGATGTAGGCCAGATGTAGGCCAGATGTAGGCCAGATGTAGGCCACGCTTTAGAGCCGGACGAAGCCAGATGTTGGAACCTATAGCTACTTCCAGGATCACCGCTCAAACATAATAAAAAAAAAAGATCTTACAAAATAATGTATACAGTACATTCAAATACTTCATATGAGGTTCAAATGCTATACCCATTTGTGGTAACATACAGTATATAATTTATTGTTCTGTGCAGGTGAAAATATTACATTTGTAGCTAAGGTGAATGCTGAATCACTATTGAAGAAACCCACTTGCAAGTGGTTCAAGGGGAAATGGATGGACCTAGCCAGCAAAACCGGGAAACATCTGCAGATCAAGGAGCAATACGACCGCATCAATAAGGTGATTTTATGTTTTATAAAGTAAACCATCAACACGATTATCAATGGAGAACGTTTTTTAAGCTGTTGATTTGAAGACCTAATGGTTATACTTAGCGTCATTTTGATACCATTTGAATCTGACATTTGTACATGAATTCTTAGTCTCAGTCACTGCAGGGTTAAAACATTGGGAGCTTCCTATTTTAGCAAGCCTAGTTCTCCATACAAATCAATCATTTACCGTGCTTCCCTTAAAGGTAGGAGAACAGGGAACAACATACTATATTATTATTAGAATTGTTAAGCAGAAATGGGTGTGGCCTAGTAGATGACCTACGGCAGGGGTCTTCAACAGGCGGTCCGGGACCCCTAGGGGGTCCCCAGAGTTACTACAGGGGGTCCTCCAAATCTTAGAGTGATAGAAAGTTATTTTTTCTCCTTTTTTATATTAACCACTTGAACCCTAGTGTCCAAACAATAGCAGATATACAAGCTCACAATTAAGTATTAAGTATTGACGGTTCACATGGTTAAATATCTGAAAACACAAATTGACAAGAATCCAAAATACACTGATGATTGTGCTGTCAAACAATGAAACTATATGGAATCTATGAAAAGGTTTTGGGGGTCCCTGCTTCATCTCTTTCTCAACTAAGGGGGCCTTGGCCTGATAACGCTGAAGACCCCTGACCTATGGTAAGAGTTATATAGGCCCAAACGTGAAGAGAGCCGTATAGTTGAAAGGTTTATGTGACTTCCTTAGCTTATACTGTCAGTGTGCAAAAAAAGAAAAGAAAAGAAAAAATGCTGCTGATAAGTCCAGTCATTATTATCTCCAGACATTGACAACGCACGCACGCACGCACGCACGCACGCACACACACACACACACACACACACACACACACACACACACACACACACACACACACACACACACACACACACACACACACACACACACACACACACACACACACACACACACACACACACACACACACACACACACGCAGGGGAGACAACAATGTCTGTATAGCCACTACCCAGCCTTCAGCTTGGCGGAGATAACTACAGTAGTGTATGCAAATTTCATCAGCCTGTGTGTTGAACAGGAACCAGAAAGAGAGCACACATTTACATCATTACCCATTTTAAAATCACTGCACCAGCTACCTAGTTTAGTTAGTTTTAGAAATTATTTGATTTATTGATTGTATTAATTGACTCACGCGGTGACTCACCCAATTACAGTGTATACAGTATCTGATGTGTTATTAAGACAGATAACCATAAGCACGATATCCTTCAGGTCCTCAGGTAGTTGGCTCTTGGTCATTTCAAGGGTCCACTCTAAGACCCATGTTGCCCCTATGGCCCCAGCCTGTGGAATGGCTTGCCAGGACAGACATTTTTAAACAAAAAAACAAACTTTCCTTGTGTTTATTTCATCTTTAAATGTTACATTTTATTTTATTTTATTGTTTATTTCCTGTTTTCATGTTCAGCACTCGGATGTATGATTTGTGCTATGTTATCATCTCTGTCGGGTGGAAACCTTATATTCCCAAAATTGTTACTTTTTATATATAGAAATTATTTTATTAGGAATAACCCCTAGCTCCCACAGATTTACAAACATCATACATTCTATACATATACGCATAGAACTTTCACATATATCAGACAACATCATCAAGACAACGAGACAACAACAAAAAAAAAAAAAACAAGACAAAGCAAGTCAAAATACAATACAAAACATATAACAAATAACAAAAAAGAGGACAACACCTAAGACAGTAATATAAAAGTACAGAGTGCACAAAGTACAGAGCACACGATGGATCATTTGGGTATATAGTTATATTGATGAATTAGTCAAAGCATGAACAGGTAATCTCGAGGTAAGAGGACAGGGCAGTTTTGAACAGTTTAAAAGAGGTTATTGACCGAATGTGAGCAGGTAAGTTGTTCCAGTCAGAGGGAGCTTTAAACATAAAAGATGTTTTGCCAACTGCATTGGATATGTTTCATGGAACCTTAAAGTAAGTCTGTGCACAATGTCTCAGATTGTGTTCAGTACATGGGTCCATACTCCATATACTGTTTTAAATACTGAGGATAGTTAAAATGAATACATTTGAAAATTAACTGTTGCCACTGCTGCTGTCGTCTTACTGTGGGAGATGGTACGTTGAGATTCATCAAGATCAATCAAGATTCACTTTTCAGGATTCAAATTCCAAAAACGCAAAAGCAGCAGATATACAAGCTCAATAGAGCTTGTAGATCTGCTACTTTTGATGCTTTTTTTAGGCTGTAGTATGATCAAGTAGGGCGTTAATTTATGGAATAATATGGAGATAAGAGGTGTATGCCCGACAGCAACGATATTAATAAAGTTTAATTGATTCATTACTATGTGTTTTGCAGTCCTACACCTTTGAGATGCAAGTCATTGCAGCCAAGGCTAATTTTGCTGGTGCGTTCCGGTGTGAGGTGACCTCTAGGGACAAGTTTGACAGCTGCAACTTTGACTTGACTGTACATGGTAGGTATGCTTATGCAGTGTTGATTTTGACAGCAAAATTTGATTTAGTTTTAGTCATAGTCTTGTAAAATAGTTTAGTTTTAGTCCCATTTTAGTCACCTGAAATGTTTTACTTTTAGTCTAGTTTTAGTCGACTAAATCTACAGTTGATTTAGTCAACTGAAATGTATTTTTGGCGGGCCATGATGCCTGTGAGATGGCTGATTTTCACTTCGCTGCATACCGAAAATAACTGATCTACAAGCGGGCACCCACGATAACTTGCCTTAGTTCTACTTCTGTATCTCTTCTCCACTAGTCCCTCCCAAACATTTTAGTTTTTATTTGTTGACGAAATTGTCATTATATTTAGTCATAGTTTTGCTCATGGCTTAGTTTTTATAAAATAATGAAGGTCCCTAGTAACTCAGTCCCACTTCCCTAGTAACTCAGTCCCACTTCCCTTGTGACGCCCATGGGAAAAGTACTAGTATTTCTGACTAGTTTACATGCAAAACTGAGATTGTTTGGTGCTATTGATCATAATGTCTTACATCAACTGTCCTTTGTTATGTCTGCAGATGTTCAGAAGGATGTAGATGGATTTGACATAAGAGCAGCATTTAGGCGCACGTAAGTATTTCTTTAACCTACAGCATGTTAACACGTGAAAAACTAAAACATAATAAATCCCAAACTGGTCACACTTTTTATTAACTTAGTATCCATTTAGTGTCCACATAACATGCTGATATTGTACTACTCATGCCTTTAATATTCTACATTTATTCACAGACATGACAGTGGATCAAAATTGTACCTTTTCATAATGGGGGCTAAGCTACCCTGTTCAAACTAATTTCAATAGTTTCATTTTTGCACCACCTCATTTTGGAGATGTATTTATTTAATAGACAGAAACAAGAATCAGCAACCCTCTTAATACTGTTAGGGAATGTGGATTGTGGAGTCTTCTGGTTTTAAAGCAATAAACTGTTCCTTCAAACGTTTTGTTAAATGGTTTGAGACATGAACTCTTCAAATGACTTAAAGCACAGATTTACGCTTCTTAATATTGACATATTATAATATTGATGTTATTGGTCAAAGTAATTACAATTTAGTAGTACATTTTTGTTACAACTAACTACTTGTAACTAACAATTGTTTAAACTATGTAGATTAAATGACAGTTATGTATGTCAGTAACTCAGGTAATTTCTATGAAAATGATATACCGGTAGGAATATCGACTGATGCTCTCTTCCTCAAAGCTCCTGTAATTCAGAACAATATAAGGACACACACACACACACACACACACACACACACACACACACACACACACACACACACACACACACACACACACACACACACACACACACACACACACACAGTATATAGGGGTGGGGCAAATAAATATCGGAACAACTTTGATAATATGTTAATTGTAAAAAAAAGTATTAAATGTGTTCTCACTTTATTATCTATTTGTTGATCAGGACAAAGCACAATTATTAAGGAAGTAAGATATTAAATAATGAATTGCTGTTTAAAAATACTTCATCAATAGTAATTAACTGTATCGTAGTGCTACCACGTTGGGCATGTCAAGAATAACTGTGGACATGCAAACTCATTAGGGGAGGTGAACCTGCTACGAAGAAAAGTGGACCATCAACAAGGTAGTAAGGGCGTTTGTTGCAACAGCGGAGGCTCATATTCAAACTATGAGATATGATTGTGAATGTAAAGATAACTCAGGACAAGGACTGAAGCCTTATCTCTCCTATGTCCTGCTCTTGTCTTTTGGGTCAAACACAACTCATATAGTTTGGATAATGGTGTCTCCATCTGCTGAGGTTTGAGAGCGTGATCCACAGTAGAGATCAAGAGAGGATAAAAAAAAAACACACACAGTTAAATTTTTTAAATCTTAAGTGCAATCCAAAAATGGAGTCATGCTGGATGGTAGCTCACTAGCTTAGCTTCCATTGTGTTACCTTTTGACACAGGCCTTTCCAGACATTTCAGTTGAGAATGTATAATCTGGTCAGGTTTTAATATACAGTAATATACAGTATAAAGTACTGGTCTGGTTTAAGGACACCTATCACCTCTCCCTGATATACAACTGGATCCCTGTCAAAACAGCAGCGCCGGCTGCACAAACTACTATACCCAGCAGCGTGTTTTGGCCTGGTTTGATTATATTGAAAGTGCCTCATGTGGACATGTGCTAAGACACATAGGCATAGCCCACTGACAGGGCTTCCATACAGAGGAAGTGAAGCCATGGTGCACTGTAACTTTGCCTCACTGTCTAATCCTGATTGCCTGCAAGATCAGAAGGTAGGAGATAAACACATAACCAAACCTATATCCTTGCCTTTATCTTCCATCCAATTGGAGCAGACATTCCACACCGGGATTTGGACCAGGTGCAGTCATTAACCTTGAATGCATATTGTTTTGGAGGATTGCTGCTGTGAGCCTGTGTTTCTCCTGCATCTTTGGCTGGACCAGGGAAACCAACTATCTCTCCAAACTGATATCTGTGCACTTGAATGAATCTTGGTAAACAGAATTAAGAATTCATAAGCCAAGCGGTCCATGCGCATACACATAGGCTCTGATGCCTGACAGCGTGTCGCGGGTTTGAATCCTGATCCAGACGACCTTTGCTGCGTGTCACTCCCCATCTATCTCCCCAGTCTAACTGTCCTATCAATAAAGGCATGAAAGCCCAAAAACAAATCTTATAATTCATAGTTCTGTTTACCTGTACTGTATGTCACTGTTTCTCAACGTCTGGTCCTGGAACCCACAGCCTATGTCTGTACCACTGAAAGTGTACAAATGGAAATATTTGTGTTCTTGGGGACCCCACCCAAATCTACACTGTAATAATTATCAGTGTTAATTTAACTCTGAGAGTGTACAAATGGAACCAAATTAACCAATATGGGTCCATTTGTTCAAATTATTTATATGATATGACATTGTGATATTGGTGGCTGATGTTTCTACAGTAGCGTAGACCATGACGGAGGGGAACTGGACTTCAGTGGCTTGTTAAAGAAGAGGTGAGTATCTAGAAAATACTAAGCACACAGCTAGCTTTTGTTGACATAATAAAAATAATTTCCACTGTTATAAACATATTTTGAACTTTTTTTAAATGTTGTTGTTCATTAAAATGTGTCTCTCCTTTCTCTCCTAATTCTTCTTCAGAGAGTAAGCAACTTGGGTTTGCACTGACAGATTGGATTGATTGTTTTGTTATACTAAACAAGAGTAACCATATGTTTACAGCATGCGAAAACATTTCCCCTGCCTTCACTGCCCGTGGGGAATCAATTATTGCTTTCAGCGCAGACAATCTCTTTGATTTGCATCTGCACATTCAGCCACAAAACACCCTTTCCCAATTAGAGGGTTTGGAACACTATAGTCACATCAAGTAACAGCACAACTCACAACTAAATATGAATCCTGTAATAGACCAAGGTTTAAGAAACATACTCCTTTTTTTATTTATTTTTTTCAGGAAATGGGAAAAAAATATTTTGTGTTCTAGCAGATCCAATGTATTTATTATTTGGTCACAATCTCTTGTTAACACTTTTCATTTGTTAAATATGTATACAACCCATAGATAAACCTCAGAACCACAATAATCCAAATTAATTGTGAAATGAAAATGAATACATACTATATAGTTTTTCAAATGATTTTTTTTCTTTTTTGCATGACAGTTCTTATGACACATAATACAAAGAATAACATAGGGCATTCATTTATGAAATTATCAAATATGGAGATACAAGAGATACACAACGATATCTAACTGCACTAGTTTGCAGTTGTATGCAACATATTTTTTTCTCTCATATCTTGATGTAAATGTTTTCTGGCACTTGTCATTTCACATTCACAATAGTTAAACTGCATGCCATGCAAAGTCACAATCCTATCTGATCTAACATCAATAGTATGCAGCCTACCCTGACAATACCTGCTGAGATATCCATTCCCACAATAGCATATTATGAACATGGTTAATGCTTGTCTCACATTTTAGACCTATGAGCAGGGGCGTCAATTGGGTATGGCAGGGGTATGCAGCTGCCATACCCTGGGTCCAGGGGGGAAGATAAAAGCTAGTTCTAAATATGAATCCATGAACGTCTTTTTATCTATCTGTGCGGGTTATTATGTTGGTAAATTACAGTAAAATAACTACAAATGCAAAATGTAACTAAAATGGTCACTTTAACAAGGTATTATAATTATATCATAGGTATATATAATTATATATTATATATGTACTTCTTAAAATAAATATATCATGCCTGTTGCTAAGGTATGGCAGACACCAGTCATGTTGCCATACCGTAGCTTTTTCTGAACTGACGCCACTGCCTATGAGCCTATATAGTTTGTGATTGCCTTAATAACCATAACATATTGCATGTAAAATGTCCAGGTTTCTATGCTGCTGACTGATGTCTTGGTGCAGCCAAACATCCCCAAATGTGGTTTTGTGATGTTCAGAGTTTTGTGTGTGTTAATCCGTCTGGTTTGTTTTACCATGCTTCATGCTTTGCCGCTTGGTTTCTGCTTCTGCTTCTGAATGAGCAGCAGTTTTACTAAATCCTCGACCCGGTAAGAAACTGCTGACATTTTTGCTATGCTGTCTGGTTGACATGTTCAGAAAAGTCCTTGTTTATCATGTGCACTTCCTTGAGTGGAATGAAAAAAACTATTTTGTTGTCATGGCAGCTTATGTTTAATTAAATAGGAAAACAAATTGTATAATGTTGTTCTCTGCTACTGTACATTGTGACTGATTTATGCCTCTGGGCTGCTTTATCTGCAGAAGAGCTGAAATAAGCAATGAACCGGATGTGGATGTGTGGACCATTCTGTCCAAGTCCCCAGCTTCAGATTATGAGAAGATTGCCTTCCAGTACGGCATCACAGACCTACGTGGAATGCTCAAGAGACTGAAGAAGATGAAGCAGGAGTCAAAGAAAAGCGCAGGTCTGGGCTGTATTTCTCTTGGGCCAAGCTTTACCTGCTCGGACATTAATGATGATGATGATGATGATGATGATGATGATGATGATGATGATGATGATGATGACGATCTACTGCAGTGGTCTTCAACGTTTTCAGGCCAAGGAGACCTTTGTTGAGAGAGAGAGATGAATCAGGGACCCCCACAATCTTTTCATAGATATAGTTTCATTGTTTGACAACACGATCAACATTATATTTTGATGCATGTGTTTTCAGATATTTAACCACTTGAACTCACAACGCCTCGTGTTGCTAGGCGTTGTGAGCTTGTAGATCAGCTATTTTTGGCTAAAGTTCTCAGAATATGGACGCTAGGGTTCAAGCGGTTAATATAAGAACGGGGGAAAAAAACAAGTTCTTATCTCACAAAGATTTGGAGGACCCCCTGTAGTAACTCTGAGGACCCCCAGGGGTCCCTGACCCCCTGTTGAAGACCCCTGATCTACTGTATAGCATGTGAGCTGGTCACGAGTACATGCACCTCTATGTTGGTTAATGTAACTGTGATGTGCCAAGTGGTTACGTTCACATCATTCCACTGTTGCTCCATTTGACACTGTCACATACTGCAGGTTTGTATATGTGTGCCATCGCCACCCAAGCCCAACCTGCATGGGCTCTGCTTCCATTGTGGGTTCTGTTCTCCCTGGGTGGGGGTTCTCTCCGGGGCGGGGGATCCTATTCCTGTAATCTGATTTGAACTGTTTATTTATTATTATATACTGATTATTGTACATTCTGTCCACGACACAGCTTTCGGGAAGAAGATGGATCCTGCTTACCAAGTGCAGAAGGGGCAAAAAGTCAAACTCGCCGTCGAGGTTGCCGATCCAGATGCTGTCGTGAAATGGACGAAGAATGGAGTTGTGATTCAGCCGACCGGGAGGTTGGGATCGGGGAGAGGGGACGGCTTCTTTGCACTTAATCTCCATCCATTATGAATACAGACTATTTAGGACATTATGCTAATGGTATCTTTTCACTTCTCTCCCCCTCTTTGCTGTACTCTCCTACTCTTCTCCATCCTCACCTACCCACCACCTGCAACATGATATGGACTCACTTCCATGTCATTTCATTACATTACTAGCAAGTAAGTGTCCTAGTGAGAATTAACTGAGTAACAAGAACAAGATAAACTCAGTTCGAAACAACCATAATACATCTTCCTCTTTATACCAATTTGCCCAATCCAGCATGGCTGAAAACAACCTTTTTCAACCTCTCAGACAATTATGACATTTGTACTTCATAATGCAAGGTTCATTTTCATTTTCCAGGTATGTTTTCGAGAGTGTTGGCAACATGCGCTACCTCACCATTAACCACTGCTCCCTGGCGGATGATGCGTGCTATGCCTGTGTGATCGGAGAGGAGAAGAGCGTCACGGAGCTCTTAGTCATGGGTACGTATGTGTTCAAATCACTGTGAACCTGGCGTCCCTATTTTGGGCAGATCATTGTGGCCACATTTTCAAAACGTTCTTCTTTTTCTAAAAATCCTGTAGTTACACAATCTCTGCATACATGTGTGCATGTCTACGTGTCTGTGTGTCCCTCGCCGCATATCTCGAGAACTGCGGCTTCAACTCCTCATTTGTGTCGCTTAGCCTTTGTATCTGTCTGTCTGTCTGTCTGTATGTGTCCCTTTTATGCCCATTACATAGCCTGAGGGGCATGCGTTCCCAATGGCCATCATTTCCTACAGCCATCGGCCTAATCTTCCAAAGTAGAGAAAATAGCAGATCTACAAACGTGCGTGTGTGTGTGTGTGTGTGTGTGTGTGTGTGTGTGTGTGTGTGTGTGTGTGTGTGTGTGTGTGTGTGTGCGTGCGCGCACGCGCACGTGTGTGTGACATTGTCATGTCTTACAAGTGTAAAATAGGAAAAGGTTACTCTTTGTATTGTATTCCTTTCTTAATACTGTATATTTTCTCTAGAACCACCTGTGCAGATCGTGAAGAACCTAGAGGATCAGCAGGCCATGAAGGGAGAGCGGGTGGAGTTAGAATGTGAGGTGTCAGACGACGGAGCCACTGTCAAGTGGTGAGACATTCACCTTGCAAATACAAAACAAGTTCTTGCTATTAGTCAATCAATAGTCCATTGTATTTATATAGTGCCAAATCACAAGTTGTGCGTGCCATACTCTACAGAGACCCAACAATTCCCCCATGAGCCAAGTACTTGATGATGTAGTGGTGACGGCAAGGGAAAACCTAGAGTAGAACTTGGCTCTGGGTCGACAGCCATCTGCCTCAAGAGTAAACCTCAGTCACTGTAGAATAACATACAGTTAAAATCCGGCCATTAATTGAATACTCCAGTACATCCGTGAAGTTCATACCCAACAGGAGACTGCAGCGTTTGAATCCTCCATGGTGCTTCTGGCTTGGCTGGGTGCTCTAAAGAACACAGGCATGAACACAGGCATGTTTTCAGTGGGAAATCGATAGGGGAGAGAGATCCTTGTTGCCGCTCTAGTGATTGATTCCGACAGGTCATTCAGAGTCCCCGTTCAGCAGGGAGAACTGGGAGGGATAGCGTGTTCCTCCACATGCATTATATCCACCAGGTGAAACTCACTGTAAAAGGAAAAGCAGTGGCTGGCGACCGAGACACATGACGTCTACACTCTCCCCAAGAACAACAAGTAGGGGTCAGCAGTGACAGGGACTACGTGGGGGAATTAGGAATTGGCAAAATGACTAAATCGTGAGAAGAAAAGAAAAAGGAATACTCCATACCTCCATTCATTTATTCTACACTATGTGCTTGTCCATTAGTACTGTATGGTGCTTCGCTCAGATGTATATGGTTCATATTGTTCCTCACAGGTCTCTTTCTCGACTAGTTGAATGTCTGCACCACCGCCCCCTGTCATTGCATCCGTGTACTTTTCTTTACTTTTCTTCAGTGGTGGAAAAAGTACTCATGCATATATTTTACTTAAGTATCAATACTGCTCTACGGAAATACTCTGTTACAAGTAAAAGTCCGGAATTCAAAATGTTGGCATCAAAATGTACTTAAAGTACCAAAAGTAAAAGTACAAAATGTTTGAAAATAGCAGATCTACAAGCTCATAACGTGTTGTGAGCTTGTAGATCGGCTATTTTCAAATAGCCAACGTATAAAATAGGGCTACATTGGTTTACGTATGTTTTATAATATTATAATTTATATCTGCAAAGTAACAAGTAACTAAAGTTACTTAAAATAATTGTAGTGGAGTAAAAGTACAATATTTTGATCCGAGATGTAGTGGAGTGGAAGTAAAAGTATTGGAATTTGGAAATACTCAAGTAAAATACAAATACCTACTTGTACTTGGTTACTTTACATCACTGCTTTTCTTTCTCTGTACTTTACTTTTCTGCATAGTCTGAGTGGGTCACGTCTCTGCAGCAATACACACAAGTAGACGGACAACTGGCTTGTGTATTTGTAGCACTTAATGCAATAAATGATAAGAGTGCTGACAGGGAAGATCACACACTCACACAGCGTCCTTGAACCATTTCCTCCCTGCATCCAAAGTGACCGTTTTACAGAGATCTTTAAGTTTGCTTCTACTTGAATTTTTGTTTAAATATGTATTTATGTCATTTAAAACGTATCATTTTTAATTGAGTATTCGACATCAGTAGCTAATCGGCCAGTTTAGAATTCTGGTGCTCACATTATGTACTTCTGTGCAGGGAAAAGGATGGTGTGGAGCTGACCAGAGACGAGTCCGTCAAGTACCGCTTCAAGAAAGATGGTTGCAAACATGTATTGATCATTAATGAGGTCACAAAGGAAGACTGTGGAAACTACAAGGTCATAACCAGTGGGGGTGAATCAATGGCCGAAGTCATGGTGCATGGTAAGTAGTGTTGGCAAGGAAACAACATATTGTTATCCAACCTTGTCAAAAGCACATCATATGTACACAGTCAGATAAGATTTAGAACTGGGCATGAAACACAATTGTGTGCACAAAGAAGAAGCTAAACATTCTATTGTAAAAACACATCCACAATTCCACATACCCTATCAATCGTCACATGATGGCCGTGTCCCTTCTGGCATGCTTCTTTGCTGCCTAACCTTGGAATATGCTGGCTCGTGCATTGACTCGCACCATTCTGCCAAGGCTGCTGCACACACACAAGTCCAAATGCCATCTAAAGTTAGCAGACAAGGCCCATATTTTATCTGAAGGGCACTGGTCTGGACAAATGACCCTGTTCCTGTGGCCTCCCGGGCTCTATCCTTCTGTCCCAAGTATTGTGTGTTGTAGAGCTGGTGGTTTAGATCTGCTTGTACTTATGTTTATGAGCTGGCAAATAATGGAATACTGAACATGATATAGTGCATTATTGTACAAGCATAGCATTGAGTAGCCATTTGGAATATATATATAGATATAGGCCTATATTATTTTATCTGTATCGACAGTAAGGGAAAAGCTCTTTGCAATCATTCCTGAGAATGCAAACTTCCAGATCTAATACTTTCAAATTGGTAAAACTCAGCATAAGTTGTGATCTAAAGGTATTCTTTATTATTGATAGATAGGAGAGTTTCCAACAGCCTGGAGATCAGATTGTATAATAACATTGTTTTGTAGATAATCGTATTTTGTTCTTTTTTTTATTATTAGATCAAATGAAACACTGTGAGTTTTTAATTATTTTTGCTATAAATGTGTCACTCAACTCCACAACAGTTGTTAAATGGATCATGTCATTATGTTTAGAAACACTTCAATTCCATTTCACAGGTGATCGTTTAGGAATGTTGGATGGGAACGGTTCAAACTCATCCCTACCTGGACGTAGGAAAAATATATAAATGTCTAAGAAACTATCTACTTTCACCTTCATTGTGACTACCAAGTAACCATGTCATCTTAGGATCATCAGCTTATAGAGTTGACGTGTGACGTGCTGTCACAAAATCGACCAAGCAAATTATGGGCAGCTATAATAATTGATATAATATATTTTAATTTAGAAACAGCCACTTCAATGTGGCTATATACAGTATATGCATGCATGCATGCATGCATGCAAATACAGTATATATTTTTGTGCTGTGTGTGTGTGTGTGTGTGTGTGTGTGTGTGTGTACTGTATGTGACTTGTGTGTATTTCCCAGGGCTTGTTGTGTATAGATCAGCATTTTAAACCTGATCCTATCCCTGCTCTCAGTCCAGTTAAGTTTATCTGGGCTCTTAATCAGACACAGCGGCTGCCAAGAATTACCAGCTGTCAATACAGCAGCGGAGATCAACACCTCATCTACAGTCGAACTTCCATTATAGTGCCATTCTCAGCTCATTTGTCCTCCATGGGTGCCAGTTAACATCAAGCTCCTGTAACCTTTGTTAGGAGTGTGGTATGGTAGTTAGTTAATTTTAGATACTGTAGTTCATTTTTCCTAGCAGACGAAATTATTAGTTGCTTACGTGCATACCACAAACACATAGGACATGCAATAATAATAATAATAATAGTAATTAAACTAAATACAGTATTACAGTAAATGAACACAATGGGTTCATGGGTCATACTGACTCTACACACCACAGACAGGAGTTTTGTAACTGCAAGAGGAGGTTGCTTACCGTTACTTTCTAGATATCTATTTCTTTCCAATGCATTAAAAAAAACAATAGACCATATTCACACCGTGGCCATCTTGGATCACATGACTTCCTGGGATAGCAGCTTGCATTACAAACCATTGTGAACAATGGAGCAATGGTCCCAAAATATGAGTTCTATTCAACCAATTTCTTTTGACCAAATTGACAAATGGGCAGATGACAACATCAACATCCCCAAAAGGATTAAATAGAAGGGTACATCCACAATATGTATGGTAGTTAGGTTGCAACCTTACTGTGTACAAAGACTTGCTATCTGTGCAGGGCTTGCTCTAGCCTAGTAAGCTTGACTCCTCCCATCTTCTGTTCGAATCAAATGAAAGCAGGAAGAGTCTGGTTTACGAGGCTAGGCTTGCTCCACTATCATATTAACTATTTGTTGTTAGATTGTTCCTGATTAATATGCAAAAATCACGATACAGTAATATTAACTATATCATGGCAGAGCAAGCACTAGTCTGCACAGATACTGTAGCAAGTATTTGCACAGAGTAATACTGCAACCTAACTACCATGAATATTGTGGATGTACTCTTCTATTTAATCATTTTGGGGATGTTGATGTTGTCATCTGCCCATTTGTCAATTTGGTAAAAAGAAATTGGTTGAATAGAACTCATATTTTGGGACCATCGCTCCATTGTTCACAATGGTTTGTAATGCAGGCTGCTATCCCAGGAAGTCATGTGATCCAAGATGGCCGCGTTGTGAATATGGTAATAGTGTTAATATCCTCTGGCTTCATCTTCAGCTATAGTTAACTGCTTCCCTCATATCTGTTGCTAAGATACAATTCAGAAAATGTTGCATAGTCAAGATAATGAACCCCTCCTGCTCTGACATAGCAACATTATCTCCATACAAAAGTGCATTTTGTTTTGTCTTCAGATACATCTTGCTGTGCAGTATATTCACAAGCCCTCATCATGCAGTATAGTATGTGAACCCATCATTTTCACCATCTCATACTCTGAGATGTTGTTTTCCAGAGAAGGAACTTGAGATCTACCAGAGCATTGCTGACCTCACAGTGAAGGCAAAGGACGACGCTGTGTTCAAATGTGAGGTTTCTGATGAGAAAGTGAAAGGTAAATGGTACAAGAATGGAGTGGAATTGGTGCCTGATGCCAGGACCCATATCACTCACATTGGCAGGTGTGTATGACATGCATGTGTTTTTGGGTGTTTTTTTGCATCTCCATTCATGTTTTCACAACTTTAGCACAACTGACTGATAAGATAAGAATTATGATACATAATTCATGATTTGTGTATGAGGCTCATATGACCATATCATATATATTATGAACTGAACTTACAGTATAGAGACCACATTTTGGTCGGATACTCTGGGTTCAGGCTAATAGATTACAGGTCATAGTAACTTTGGTTGCCCTGACTACGAAATCATGATATACTGTATGTCACTAGTAGTGGAAAATTACCAACACTACGTGTCACTTTCTTCCTGTTACTTCCTTGTTATGATCTGGGAACAAATGAATGAGTCCCACGATTCTTACTGTCATAAACTGTACTCTTTATATACTGTTCTCCTCCATCTTGGAGGAGAGAGAGATTTAGAAAGCTGCCGCTATGGTAGCTCACTGTCTGTCTTCCTTGTCTGCTCTCTTAAAATACAGCAATCTAAGATATACGTCCTTTGGTCTCTGTCTCTTATTTTGGTTATGGATTTTATCCATATTCCATATTTATTTAACTTAATTAATTTATTTAACACTGACTATAACCTTTTCAAAACATTTTGGATCCTCAGGATGCATAAATTGACTATTGATGACGTCAAATCAGAGGATGAGGCGGACTATTCCTTTATACCAGAGGGCTATGCTTTCAATCTCTCTGCCAAACTTAGTTTCTTGGGTAATGCTGATTATTTTATACTGCACATCATTCAGATCATCACATGGCCATTTTGACTGGATGAAGTTCTCACCATCAGTATCTTTCTTTTCTTTTTAAAGAGGTGAAGATTGACTTTGTGCCTCGCCAAGGTATACAACTCAAACTTCCAAGTCTTATATTGTTGTATCTAGTCCAAGGACTATAGAAGGTGAAACGTATATTCTATATTCATTTCAACAATTTGTCTTGTGGTCAAAGATCCTCCTAAGATCCACTTGGACTGCACGGGACAGAACGATGACTCCACCATTTTTGTGGTCGCTGGCAACAAACTACGTTTGGATGTCCCTATCACTGGAGACCCTGCTCCTACTGTGATTTGGACCAAAGGAGAGAAGGTAAAAGAAAACAAAAAAAACAGCACAAGGCAAGAGTTCATTCATAACCACATGCCCATTATCATCATCATTACATCTGTATGGCTAGAATCACGTGGCATTGTGAGTAAGCACAGTCTCTTTCACAAGCAAACAAACAACAAAAAGAAAATGTCTTGAAATGTTGTATTGTGCATTGGGAAAAAGCAGAGTAGAACACAACCACGTCTACTAAAACTATTCTAATTTAATAGTTACAACGCTGAAATTAACTAGTGACTTAGGCTACAGACTGTGTGTGCTCACTGATGCTAATGCTAATGCTATCATTCCTCCCTGCTGATAACATTGGCCTTTTTTAGCAATGGTGAGAAGGTCCATCGACTTGTTCTCACCCATCTGAACAGGTAGGATGGAGGAGGTACACACAAGAAAATAGTCCTGACCCCATTTTTATGGGTCGCAAATAAATCAAATAAAATAAATACAAAATCTGACCTTAAAAAATAAAGTTTTTTTAATAATAACAAAAAATCCATTCATTAAAAAAACCTTTTGAAAATATCAGATCTGCAGATAACAGCGTGTTGCAATGTTGTGAGCTTGCAGATCTGCTATTTTCACTATGTATTTTTGTACCTTTGGGTCCTAGTTAGACACCAAAGTGTCTCGAGCTGAACGTTTTTGGAAACCCCTGCAATAGGGAAGGAGGAGGGGAGGACACATAACCGCCCTGCTTTCTTGCTGCTTCACTGATTTGCTCTGCTCACATGTAGGGAGTGGCGAAAGGACAGACAGCCTTTTCTTGGAGCCTGAAGGATGGGGAAGTGAGTGTAGACCTGAGCAAAACATGGCCTGCTTGTGCATGTCACAAATACATCTACATCTTCCGCACTGCCTCTCATGTAGCATCTGGATGCCTGAAATGCACCGATTCCATTGCGTTGATTCAGTCTTCTGCCTCCATCTCACAGTTATATCCCCCTTTTCTCTCACACAGTCTTTCACATAATCTTTGCTTTTCAGCAAATTGTTCTGAAACCATCTGTCCCCGTCTTCATTTAACTTCATTCATTATCCTTCATCTTTTATCAGGGGAGACAGAATGTTGCATGTCACCAGCAGCCTGCAACGATAGGTGTAGCCATTACAGAAGTATCAAACAAAAGACCTGGAAGGTATACTGTAATGTATAGGTATAGTTGATGAAGAGAAATGTGTCGCTGGTTGGTTGTTACAACTTTCTGAATATAGAATCAGCAGCAGCATTATTGGAAGTACTATTGGCAACTTCTATAATGGCTATCACTGTACACATCGTCAATGTTAGACTGTGTTCTCATGTCATCTTCATCCATCATTAAAATGTCACCCAGTACTGCAAGGTAAAAGCTGCATGTGGAATGACTGGACATGTGCATCCATCCATGTCAGTCAGGTAAGAGCATGTTATTAATCTTGCTTCAGATAGTGACATCTCAGAGGAAGCTCAGGGCTGGACAGTATATGTATAGTGTTGGGTTGTAACGGCTCTAACACCATCACTATATAATCAGGCTGTAATAAATGAAGTAACTAAAAGTAACATTTTTGATTATGCAGTGAATTATTGATGCACAGAATACGCCTACACAGGCTCACTATTTAAAAGAAAGCAAAGGTACTTTTTGATGACCACCTTGCCAGTGTAAAGTGTTAAAAGTATTAAACGTGCAAGCAAGCACTGCATAAAAGAGAACCGTAGAAATAAAGTGTTTATAACGTAGCCTATATGTACAGTACCAGGGATTTATCCTTGAATGGCTGTGCTACAACTGAAAAGCAGTGGGAATTAAATATTTTGAGTATTTACTCTCAGCCATCATGTAATTGAAACCAAAGTCAAATTGTAAATGAAAAGTCCCACCCAGTGGGAGTGAGCGGTGCCTTAACCTATACCATAGTACACAGTATCACTTCATACACTTCAAGGCTGCTCAACAGCGCCACCTGTGAAGGTTGGTCACCCAGTGGTACTGCAGCTGTTGATATGGGCATATGGACAGACAGACATACACACGTGGTCAGTTGTTGGAGCGGCTAGCACATTCACTTATGCTTTATTTGTAAGAGCCCCGGAAGCCACGTGCGTGTGCATGTTGTCTAATATGACGATTACAGGAAGGAGGTCCGTTTGTTTACAAACGGTCGCGAAACTAAAATCCTAACCGGGGCCGACCATCACGGATGAGTGTAGCCGTGAAAAAGGGCGGCTCTCTGGCTTTTCTGCGTTATTGCGACTGTCAGGTCGCAGTTACTACCAAAACCTCCACCGGCTGTCTGTCGGTCTGTCAGTCAGTCTGTCAGTCAGTCTGTCAGTCTGTCCGTCACGTCACACTTTTCCCCAACTCATATCTCCGCCACCGTTGCCCCAATCCATGCCAAACCTTGCACACACACTCCTTGCCTGCCAATCCACAACCTCCACAACCTCCAGGGACCCCCAGAGCTCCAGGGACCCCCAGGGACCGCCAGGGACCCCCTTCCACCGCCACCAAAAAGTGCAAAAATGCACTAACGGGGCTGTTCACGGGGAATTCCTGGGGACCGCCGACTCCTGGTGCTCCAGAATGGGTGCAAAAGTGGTCGCACCCCTAGTGGAGGACCCCCGCCACTGCAGCGCACATAAAATGCCGTAACTCGGGCTAGGAGCGACTGGGAGAGCTGGGGCTGGTACCCACGCGTCCGCCTTGGCAGCACCAAGAGAGCTGTCAACATGAATCTGTCCCATATAGCGCCACCATCAGTCCCATTTTTTTAAACACATTTTTGGACACTGCTTCTACAGATTTTGCCCTAAAATCACACAAATCGGTACACAGTATGTCTACACTCATGTCTTCAACATGGAACTGTCCCATATAGCGCCACCATCTGGCCGATTTTTTTAAACACATTTTTGGACACTGCCCCAACAGATTTTGCCCTAAAATCACACTGCGACCTGACGGTTGCTTATCTCCTGATTAGGGAGTCTTACAGTGGTTTGCACCTTATTCAGAGATACAGCCGTTTTTATGTTACAGCATAGAATAGGAGTCAATGGAGAATAGACGCTCCATTTTGCTTCTGGGCGCGTTGCGTCATGATGTATGTGCCAGCGTCTTTCAGCCGGAGCCCGCAGCAAGCATTTGTTTACCGGGTTCACCATGGTAACCCTTAACTTGTCTGTGGACGAGTTAAGGAAAGCCTGGCAAGCGAGGTGACTGAGTACATCAACAGAAACACTAATGCTAGTGTACGCATCACTACACTAGTTTATGGACAAAGGACTCAAGTGTGAATGCTACTACCCTCTGTCTAACATACAGTACAGTATGTCCCTTATTGTCTCCTGTCTGTCTTCAGTCCCCTTTTGAAGTTAAGCATAAAATACCCCAAACTTCCCAATGCTTGAGCTGCATCTGCATGTTTACACGTACGAGTACATTTTTACACTTTAACGAATATGCCAGATTTTGAGTTCCACTTTCAATTAAACTTGCTGAAAAGCATAATTAGTTCAACAAGTTTGTTTGAAGAGCATGTTCATCTTCTGTGTAAGATACAGGAATCGGTGTAAAAGCTTGATGCTTTGTTAGTTACACAGCTGAGAAAGGTATGCGTATATGTACGTACAGTTCATGTCTATAATGAACGAATATTCTTGCATGGATAATCTGTTGATGCACATCATAATAGCGATACTATACTGGTACTCTGGATGTCTCGCTCCTGTCCTGGTGGTGTAGGCGATCTCAGAAGGAGATGGGAGGGTGCACGTGGAGAGCGCGCATGGCCGCTGTGTCTTCACCATAGAGGGCGCTGACAAGCAAGATGAGGGCACCTACCGTGTAATCGTTCGCAATGAGGCTGGAGAAGATACTGCTGATATCAATGTGAAAGTTGTCGGTAAGATGGGCACTCTCATTTTTTGCATTCACAGCTAAAAATCAATTATATATATATATATATATATATATATATATTAAGGCTGGGACTTTAACTGATTAATTGCGATTAATTAATTACAGAAAATTAACGCGATTAAAAAGATTAACGCATTTTAATCGCACCACAGCACCTTCAGTTTCGGGCATACTGATCATAGTGATGCACCAACCAAGAAGAGACAACAAACGCAAAGGGAGAAGTAGCCGATCAGAGCGCTTTGCTTGGCCCAGTGGATGCGAAATTTAAATTTAAAAAACTCACTCGTCGATTCACTCGTACAACAAAATGTGTTTTACTTGAAAAAAATGCTTCTCATGTCAAATATCGATGTGCGATTAAAATGTGATTAATTGCGATTAATTAATCACAGAGCCTGTAATTAACTCTCCCGCCGCTTCGAACGTTCACGTTCGCCCCATTTTTTACAGAACCTCGATGCCAATACGGCGCTCGTTCGGTTCGTTCGTCTGATGACTGTAAGCTGATGAGGCGTCGCGCGGCCGTCTACTGTAAACACATTTTCCGCGGTGATGGTGTAAAAAATCCATTATGCGTTAACATCAACGGAGAACAATTCACTTCCTTGTTGATTTTCTCTGGCTCTGAGGCTCTGTGGCCAGTGACTGGTCTTCTTCTTCTTCAACACATAACAGGCAAATTCACATTCATTCTCGCATGACGCCGCCCTCTGCTGCCTGGCAGACCAAAGTGCACTATTGCACAACCAAAAATAAAAATAAAAATAAAATAAATGTCTGTCTGTCTATCTACTATAACGTCGCAAAGGTAAGCCGCTTTTTGATGGCGCCAGACCCAATAAATAAATAAATAATCTGGCAGTAGGAGAGTTAATTAGATTAACAATTTTAATCGCATCCCAGCCCTAATTACACCAACTTGGTTCAGATGATCCTATGACAAGTTTGCTGTTTTGCCATAAACATGAACAAATAGTGTGTATATTTACACACTAATGGGCATAGTCTTCATGTACCGTGTGTGTGTGTGTGTGTGTGTGTGTGTGTGTGTGTGTGTGTGTGTGTGTGTGTGTGTGTGTGTGTGTGTGTGTGTGTGTGCGTGCATGCGCGTAGGGGAGGGGGCCAATGAATTTGGTTGCTTATTTGTACATGTATTTATTTGTATTCTCAGCAGTTGTCAAGAGAGGGTCATCATTGCCCTCTGCAGGTCATAAAACTGAACATTATTCATTTGTATCCCAGCAGGAATTATTACAATCTCACTGCAGAAATAATGTGAACTCACTCATGAATGCAATGGTGTAGAATCTCAGGCGGATTAGAAAAAAGTCCCAGTTATGTTGTTATGGTTTTGAAAAGTAGAAAGTAAGAAAATAAATCACTCACAGCCATCCCAACCAGCTGGGTAAGAAGCTGTCATATTTGAACTTGAACTCATTTGAACTTGAACTCCCGGTATGCTCTCAAAGTACCCGTACCAGTTTTACAAGCCATTACTGTCATCACTCATCAGATAGTAAATATGAATGATTTACAACTGCATGTGTATGTTTGCTCTGTCTAGTGAAAAGACTTTCACTGGACAGACAAACATACACAACTCATGCAGTTGTAAATCATTCATATTTAGGGTAGGCTAGTCAGACAGAAAAGCCATTGTTTTGGTATGTTTTTTTTAACCCATCAAAACCTGAGGCCGATTCTACAAATGCCTTCTAAATCAATGGTTCTCACATTTTCACAAAAATAGCAGATGTACAAGCTCAGCTCTCAGTGTGTCACAAAGTTGTTGTTTTTTCGTAGCTTGTATTTTTACATGGGGCTGAGGAGCACTCCCCCACGTCTGAAAATAGCACTACACCACTGGTGGTGACCAAGGACGATGGCACGGCCACAGGGCATAATGAGGAAGATTTCACTCCAGTGACATCATTCAACTTCAGCAGCATTTCAGAGACGCTGCTCATCGTCTCATAAAACTGGGACAGGCTCAGTTGTATGGCTCCTGATGGAACATTATCCACAGTTCAGTTCGAATACACACACGACACACACACACTAGAAACAGTTTGCACACATAGTCACTGATTACTTTTACTCTGAACATTTGCCAGGTCTGTATTCAAACAACTGAGTCACATGACAGCACCAAATTGTTTTTCTTTGGAGAGAGAGCAGATTGGAGAATGCACTAACCATTATAGCCTATATATTTGTGTTGAGGTTGACACTATTGCCAACGTTTCCCCCAGATGTCCCAGATCCTCCACATGCTCCCCGGATCCTCAGCGTTGGAGAGGACTCTTGTGTTGTCCAGTGGGACCCCCCTCAGAATGATGGTGGACAGCCAATCACTGGTAGGACCATGGTCTTCATTTATGACATCATTTTGTAGGCAGAGGAGAATTTCTGCCCCCAGTTTCCGTGAATCGTTTTACTATTTTTACTATTTACACATTTTTCTTCTCTTTGTTGTTGAAAGGAAAGTGTTAGAATTATACTTTAGTCGTTATTTTTGTCTCGGATCTGTTGAAATAGCGAGGGACAGAAAATGCTCTGGGGGCAGAGTTCTCCTCTGCCTACAAAATGATGTCACGGCTTAAAAGCCCCTATAACAGGCACGTGCACACATAGACATCAAAGGGGGCTTGAGCCCCTGCCCTTTTATCCGTCTGTAAAAAATTCCCTCTCCAGACCATGAATGCAGTTTTTACTAGAGTGAAAGAAATGCAAATGCTTCCTTTCCATGCCATACCTGAAGGCAGCATTCAAGAGAATTGCCTTGTCCAAACTCTCCTGAACTCGAATGCAGCATCTTAAGTTGAAATCAAGAAATGTGTAGAAATTAAGCATGGAAAATAGCAGACCTCCAAGCTCACTACACGTCGCGCTGCAACACGTTGTTTCAGCCCCTGTCTCTCTATCATTCTCTGCACCTCCCTGAGTACTAATATAGCTTGATGAGAATATAATGAAAGGATAGCTTTTAAATAAAATGATTCAATTAATTTTCAAAGAGTCCAAAGAACATACTGTAAACAATTCTCTTTTAATGTTCAGGCTATGTGCTGGAGAGGAAGAAGAAGAGGAGCTTCAGGTGGATGAGACTTAACTTTGACCCTTATGCTGACACGACCTACGAGGCCAAGAGGATGATTGAGGGCGTGCCCTACGAGATGCGAGTCTACGCTGTCAACGCCATCGGCATGTCTCGCCCCAGCCCTCCTTCAGAACCATTCGTTCCAATCGGTGAGTCTCTTCCTTCCCATGGGTTTCACTGGCTGGCCCCCCACCGCAACTACAGTTGCTGTAATCAATCACTGCCACCCAAGTATTTTCTTCCCATTTACAGTGTTGTTCATTGTTGATGTTGTCAAATCATGTTTGCAGTATTAGAAATTATGCATTCTTAATAATAAAACATACCCATTAGTCAACTAATAAATCTGTGGTCTGTATAATAATAATAGCCTAATCCATATTAATAATTGTATTACCGGTATTATTATTACACATTATTATTATATTAGTATTACGAGACACTTTGATTGCTGCCAAAAAGCGTACTTTTACAGCTTCTGTTTCACTATGCCTCTACTGGTACAGTAGCACCCTGAAGAGGGTTAAAACAGAACTTTAAATAGCTGAAAATAAGCTAGATGGGGTGGCATTGGACCGTAGCCCCATGTCTCATTTGGTCCTTCCCAATTCAATCAGTTGAAATGGTTGAAAACAGCTTAAAGCAGCTTAAATTGAGACTTAAACAAGGCCCATCTTATGTTACATAAGATACGTTAATGATGCTAGGCTAATGTTTTTGTTATAAGAATTAGCTTATGCTAGTTTGTCCCTTCCATGATAGAATGGCTTAACCACTTTTACTGAAAAAGAAAATCTGGGAAAATTGGCTTTCTACAAGCTCACAGTGTTGTGAGCTTGATAGGCTATTTCTACCATAGTTTGACAAAGTATAAAATAGGGCGTAGGTGGTTAATGGCTATTTGACCAACATTGAAATATGGGGCGGCCAGCTGAATGGGCAAAGAATCAGAAAGTCTGGTCTGCCCAGTGTCCCTGAATAAGACACTTATAACCCTTAACTGCTCCCTGGGCGCTGTATTAATAGCCCCCACTGCTTTATAGTTAGTATGGGTAAATGCAGAAGACAAATGTCACCTATGTGCAAATGTACGTGCGAAGGCGTATAAATTAGATATGACTCGGAGTCGGGAGTCAGACTGGGTCAGGTGTGTTGGCATCATTGTATGGATCATCTTACTGCCACAGAGATATCGGTCACTGCAGTCATTATTTTTAGGGGGTCGTTTTTGAGGACAATCTCTTTTAGCACCGGCTTGTGTGTTTGTGTTTTGATGTATGTCTCTAGTGAGGACAGTCTCTTTTGGGACTGGCTGTGTGTTTGTGTTTGATTGATGTCTCTGATGGGGACAATGACTTCCTGAATTCCTAAAAGCATGTACTTTTGAATACTTAAGTATTTTTAATGCAGGTACTCAAATACTACTTTAACTCAAGTATGAATTTGACAGGGCATCTTTCACGTGCAGCTGAGTAATATTTGGTCAGGAGCAGGGGTGAGATGCCATGGGCTCGTGTGGGCTCTGCGAGCCCACACTTATTTTGCTCCACGCATGCGCCTCATATGCACACACTAATTAACAATAAAAACAGCGTGCGCGCATGACGTCATGAATTTAGAGGACCCACACTTCTAAAAATCGTATCTACAGCAAATATACTTTGACTAAAGTCCTGGGGTTAAGTTTTGTTCTTTTCGTATTTCGTACACCACTCAACATATAATATTGGTAGGGAATACAATGCCAATAGTGTATAGGCCTACAGAATCAACTTTACACTCTCAAAGATAAAGTAGCACACAAGATTTAGCAGTGTGTAAAAATATATTACGTTATATAGTTACAACATAATTAATATATATTATTATCAATACTTTTATACACTAGAAAAAAACTGTCAAATTATTCACTGTGTTGCATATATGAAGTGGGCATTGGTGTTTGTAGGTTTTTGCGGTATCTACAGTATGACCTGGAATCTACCCTAGTCTATACTCTTTGGAAAATTCTTGACACCCATTATAGTTTTAGCCAAGGAAGGTACTATATGCTCTGCCGCTTCTCAGAGGACCTGCAACTCTTCAGCGACACATACCCATCCTGACAGTTAGTGCTTGTGACATGCCATAATTGCACTTGGACGCAACCAGGTGGCTAAAATAAGACTGCTGTCTGTGGGATAAAAACATCTGCCTTGTGGCTTTGTTCTTTTCCCCTACCTTCTCAACCCTCCCTCCCTGGGATGTACAATGCATGTGAACACCATTGTATCCGCACAGCCCATCGTTTGTAAGTCACCAGATTAGGAAAGTATCCATGGCATGCCCCTCTATATATAATGGAACGTTACGAGAGTAGCTTCCTTCGGATCAGCTGCTGAACACAAAGGGGGCTTGCTTCTACTGTAGAAGCTGCTTTAGGATGAAACTGCTGCTGTAGCTACGGCAAAGACAATAGAGAGGGAGGGGGGAAGAGAGCGAAAGAGAAAGGGCAGAACAATAGAACAAGACACGTGGACAGGAGAAGACATACGAGCATAAACTCGGGGCAGCAGTCGGATTGCTGTCCGTTTTAGCGAAGCAAGGATAATGACAAAGCCCAAGCTACCGAAGACGGCTGAGAAGAAGCCTTCAGCAGGGGAGGCTCCAGTGGACAATCCAGCAGAGGCAGAAGGGGAACCCAAGGAGACACCACCACCACCTGCAGAAGAAATATCCCCAGAGGCCAGTGGCGAGCCCGCAGCAGCCCCGGTGGAGGCAGCCCCAACAGCGGAAGAGGGAACCCCATCGAGTGAAGCACCCCCAACAGAGGGGACCCCTGCAGCAGAGGGGACCCCTGCAGGGGAGGATGCTCCCCCAGCAGAAGATGGAGCTGCACCCCCACCGGAGGCGGCCCCTACGGAGCCTGCTCCTGCACCTGAGCCTGAACCAGTTCTCAGTAGGCTTATGTTATGTTATATATTTATTAGTTTATTAGTTGTTTATTTTTGGTTGTGGCTGGATGTGCAGGTAGACTGTCCATGAATTTCTTTAAATTAAGTATGCTAATTTAACTGATTTGGTTCTACATTAGTCTTTTCGTCTACATTATTTGCTGTTTTGAGGTGGTTTGTGTGGCTGGTGGAGATTTGGTTATAGGATAAGGTCATTAGATGACCGACTGACCGTGTTGTTACTCTTTGAATCAGCGCTTACACAAAAGACAATGCATTATTCTTTATGAGACTTACTTTGCTTTATGAAGTAAAGCTTGCTTTATGCAAGTACATTGCACTGTTTTAAATTCAAATTTAAAAGAGAGACTTGCTGTGCCCTCTTTGCATTGGTGTTGTCTGTACTATAGCCTAAGGTGACTGACTCCTGCTGCACTCATCGAGTTATTCTAGTGCATTGGTTCTCACAGTGGGGTCCGGGGATCCCCTGGGGTCCTTGGGGGGTTTCCAGGGGGTCCCCAGCAAAAGTAGTTTTAGTTTATGTAGCATCACAATCATTTCAACCACTTTATCCATTTATACATTGGCTATTCAAAACCAGCAGATCTACAAGTTGAAAGTAGCAGAAATGTTTTTAGGATTTTTAACAAATCTTCTCTTCTGGGGTCCCTGAACATTTTCAGATGCACAGCCAAATACTGTATATACTATTTTGGGCCATGGGCTTTAGTAGGCCACAACCTGAAGCTCTCTCAGCATTCACTTATTTCAGACTGCTTGTGATATCTTCTGGAGTGTGCTGTTCACTCAGCAAGTTGCTGGTGACGGGTGCTCTCCAAGATAAAAGTGGTTCATCTGGCAGACACTAAATGACATAGAACTTTCACTAAAATGAATGATAATATAGAACTTTTATTTCATAGCCAGTAAGGTTACTTCAGTATTGTTTACAGTAAAACATTTCTGCAACACCACTAACAATACTTGAATCATTTGCAACTGTCATATATGGCCTCAGGAGAGGAACAGCCTGCTCAGAAACAGTATTCATATTCCACACTTCCAGGATAAATGTATCAAACAGTAGAATATGACACCTATATGATTTGCCTGTAGTTTTTTATACATTTATACTTTAAATTAAGTGTAGATGTTCTGCTTGCATCTACACCTTTAGTTTGAGATGGACTTTTTTCCATTCAGGACGTCTTGGAATCAAGACCTTAATATACTAAAGATATCTTCAGACAGTTCCCTATAGGTCTGCAAAGCGTCTCCTCAAATTATTGTCTCCATGGGGGTGAGTAATCGGTAGAATAAAAGTCATTTTGGGGGTTATACTATAACTAAAACCAGTAAGACTCCCTAATCGGGAGATAAGCGACCGTAGGTCACTTATCTCCACAAATAGGGCAAAAATGTGTTTTTCCAAAATCTTCCTGATCCATGTTGATGACATGAGTGTAGACATACTGTGTAGTGATTTTCGTGATTTTAGGGCAAAATCTGTTGGAGCAGTGTCCAAAAATGTGTTTTTAAAAATCGGCCTGGAGGTGGCGCTATATGGGAGAGATTCATGTTGATGGGATGAGTGTAGACATACTGTGTACCGATTTGCGTGATTTTAGGGCAAACATTTTAGGAGCAGTGTCCAAAAATGTGTTTTGCAAGAATCGGCCTCATGGTGGCGCTAGAAGAGGGCCATGTGAGAAATGAGGGGTGGGGTCTCCGCGCCGCCAAGGCGGACGAATAGGTACCGGCCCCGGCTGTCCCGGTCGCTCCTAGCCGGAGTTACGGCATTTTATGTGAGCTGCAGTGTAGGGGGTCCTCCACTGGGGGCGGCACCACTTTTGCATCCGTTCTGGAGCACCAGGAGTCGGTGGTCCCCGGGAATTCCCCGTGAGCAGCCCCGTTGGGGTGGTCATTTGGTCAGTTTAGCACATTTGGTCATTTTTTACATCTGGGGGTCCCCCAGGGACCTGGGGGTCCCTGGAGCTCCGGGGGTCCTTGGAGGTTGTAGTTTGGCAGGTAAGGAGTGTGTGTGCAAAATTTGGCATGGATCGGGGCAACGGTTGCGGAGATATGAGCAGGGCAAGAGTGTGACGTGTGACGTGTGACTGACGGACTCACTCACGGACAGCCTGTGGAGGTTTTGGTAGTAAATGCGACCTACGGTCGCAACTAGAAAGATGCAATTGGAAATTGCCAACCATTTCTTACTTGTCCCTTTTATGCCCATATGGAGATCCCCAGCTGATGTCTGCCCATATCTTGGAATACCCAAATATGGATATAGACTACTGTGTCAGTTTCATGCGGTCTGTGATGTCAGTCTTCTCCATATTTGGGAAAAGTATACATTTTAATTTAAGTCAATGGAGAAATGTAATTCACGAATAAAGTTATAATATAAATTACAATGTAACGTATCTCTTAGCAAAATGCAAGGAATCGGTTTGACATATGGCCCAAGTGCGTGCCACCAAAACTGTGGGAGGAGTAGCGCGGCAAAATAAAGTTTATCTAGGAAGGGAAAGATGGATGGAATAAAGTCAGTACTGTAGTCTGGTTGTCCTTCAGGGGCAACCACATATTGTTCACTATAGTTAAAGTTGTGGTGTGATCTCTGCCATCCACTTGACCCAGAACAATTTTTATAACTACATCTTTATACTAGTTATAGTTAATGTGCTCACTGCTTGGTGTGAACGGCCCTTTATGCATGAAATATTGACAGAGACAAAAACTCCTGATTTTAGTTTGTTTTTAACTTGTACAGCACTTTGGTTGACTTGTCATGTGAAATGTGCTATATAAATAAAGTTGAGTTGTGTTGAGTTATGGTTAATTCTTATTTCAGTTAACAGTTAATCTTTGTTTTAGTTCAAATTAAAGCTGTAGTTTAAGTCGTGCACATACCGGTATGTATCGAATAATTCCGTATTTATTTCTATAATAATGTCAGTTGACTTGACATTCTATTTGTTCTCTCCCTCAGCTCCTACCAGTGAGCCCCTTGGACTCGTGGTGGATGACATAAGTGACACCACCATCACACTGAAGTGGAGAGCCCCTGACAGGATGGGCTCCTCGGAGCTGGACGGATACTCGGTTGAATACTGCAAGGAGGGCAGTAAGTGTTGGGGCAACTGAGAGGGTTCAGAGGGAGAGGAGTTAAGAGAAAAGCAGTTACAGTATCGGTATCGGGTGGAAACCTTGTATGTCCAAAACCGTTCCTTTGTGAAAATAGCCGATCTGCTGTTTCCACTAGTTATGTGCGACAGTATTGTATGACGAAGCAGGGCTTTACTTTACGAAGAAATGTACACATTTTAAACTTGGAGATACGAGGTTTCTGCCCGACAGTGACGATTGTTTTAAACACATGTGAACCCTAGTGTCCTTGAGGTGAACATTGGAGAAAAACGTAATTATAGGGTTTGTTGGAGGTGGTTGATCGTCATTTGAATAGTTGTGATAATAGTGATATGCAATGCACCATCGACCATAATGATTCATGTAAAAACTAAAAACGTGTTCTGACAGCTGAAATGGTAATTCCTACGTGCTAGTAGGTCTACAACAAAAACAAACGCTTACATTTACTATGCCAATTATTGCTAATTAATTACAATAGCAAATTACATCAACTGAACGATTTAACTAATATTGATATACTATAAATATAATACTAGCCTAATCTCTAAAATGTCTGTTGAATAATTCAACCTTTTGGCTACCTTTAAAGAGTAATTCCAGATGCCTTGCAATTTGATAATAAAGCTTCTACTGTAATTCCACAAGGCCAAATTATGTGCTATTAAAACATTATTTATTTCCTATTCAAACATTAATTTGGTAAGAGCACAATTCCTGGCTTTTATAACACAAGGGTACAGTGTGTATGTTGTAAATACTTGACCTGTGGACATTAGCCTGTGGCTTCGTGCTATCACTCTTGTGGGCCATTATCTTCTAATTGTTGGCCTCAGCCGGACCCCCCGGGCCATTAGCACAGTGCTTAGATTATACTATCATACCCAGGGACAGAAGAAAGAATGTACCGGTATCTGGATACAAGCCTAGTTGTTGTAGCGTAATGCCTAATTTATGCTCCATCGTAAGACGTGGTTGTGCACTGAAAATAGCACATACGTACAAGAAAAGTGTAGAAAAGTGATATATAAATTGCATGTATCCCAAGGGCCATTACACTGTACAATGAAGCACTGGGGGGGGGGGGGCATCATGCTTCTTTTACTGACACATCTTAATGAAAGTATTGCAACTGGAGCTGTTGAACAGAACACATTTCCTTCTGGATTAATACAATTCTATCTATCTCTAACTATCTGTAGTATAGCTCACAGCGTGTCACAAAATGTGGGCCAAGGCGGCAAGTCAAATCAGTCTTACCTATCTGGTCAAGCAAATCCCAAATCCATCACCTGAACACTCTAATAAGTTATTGTCCCTTATGAAACTGGAAAATCTATACGCATGTCTAATTGAACTCCTATAAGATGGAAATGGAACGTTACCCAATTTAACTGTCCTTATTTCCTGGCCACAGCGGATGAATGGGTGTCAGCCTTCGAGGGTCTGACAGAAAGGACATCTGTGAACATCAAAGACCTTACCACTGGAGACAAGCTGCAGTTCCGCGTGCGCGCCCACAACATCGCTGGGCCAAGTGCCCCCTGCACCATGGCACAGCCTGTCACCATCAGGGAAATTATGCGTGAGCATTTAAACACTCTTGGGAACTCGATGAGTTTTATCTGTTCTGCCTCATATTTCTGTTCTTTCCCATCCCATCATCGTGACATTCATACTGTACATATGACATACTGTTCTCAAGCTCTCTATTTATTTTCAAATTAAGAACTTGAAAGATTAGTTATGACTGAAATATTATAATAAAATGCTGTGTTGATTAGAGACACAGCTTGGCCTCATCATACTGTAGTCTTACACACGCAGTAGTGTTAGTTTATTCTTACGATCATTCCTCCTACATAGGTGTTTCGAAACAGATTTGTGAAACTGCTATTTGGTTATAATTCTGTGTGTGTGTGCGTGCGTGTGCGTTTGTGCGTCCGTGCGTGCGTGCGTGCGTGTGTTGATTTGCTTGCCTGTACAGAGCGCCCTAAAATATGGATGCCCAGGAATCTCCGTCAGACTATCATCAAGAAGGTTGGAGAGACAGTGAATCTTATGATTCCATTCCAGGTACAGTGTGCTCTCATTAACATTTGGGCCAACGTGTACGCCATGATATTGCATGAAATGTGTCCATTGTGCCATTGCATTTTCTGTGCCTCTTATGGCCAAAAGGCTTTGTGCGAAAGAGATTAAGCAGTACTGAACATAATATCATGCAAAATGATAATGTAAATGTCACTATAGTTTTATATATTTTGACAATAGAAAACATGCATCCCAAACGAGTGTAGGCCAGTACACTTTTTTCAGTATTTAGGATGTTTTATTAAACATGCTGCTTCAGTTCAGCTATTTCTTTTCACTTAAAGTTTCTTATTAAAGAATCACACAACAACAAATCACATAGACATACAAACCCCACAAGACATACAGTAAAAAAACTAAAAACTAAAAAACAGTAAGACTTCCTAATCGGGAGATAAGTGACCATCAGGTCGCATACACAAACTTTAGAAGGCAATGGTAGCCAATCAGGAGGGAATATGGGAAATGGGACAGATCCATGTTGATGACATGACTTTAGAGATACTGTGTACCGCTTTGTGTGATTTTAGGGCAAAATCTGTGGGAGCAGTGTCCAAAAAAAATGTTTTGCAAGAATCGGCCTCATGGTTGCGCTAGAAGAGGGCCATGTGAGAAATGAGGGGTTGTGGTTTGCCATCCAAGGAGTGTGTGTGCAAAATTTGGCATGGATAGGGGCAACGGTGGCGGAGATACAGTATGTGTAGGGTAAAAGTGTGACGTCACGTGACGGACAGACTGACAGACTGACAGCCGGTGGAGGTTTTGATAGTAACTGCGAGTATCATGGAATGTATGTGAATTCAGAATTGCAGTGTGAACAGTTGTCACCTTTTATTTTATTTTATCTTTATTTGTGTATGCATTGGCATTTTTTGTTATTCAGTTCAGCTTTCATTTAGCAATAATTGTAAGTGGCATGAAACATGCTTTCACAGTACCGTATTAGCGTAACATAACTGTTGACACCATAAATAACACCATGTTCAATGCAATTACATGATTACAGCATTCTAGTAACACGTATTGGCAGGTGGAGCAACAGGTTGGACAAGTCATCATTGTGACTGTTGAAAATCTGCCAAGTAGCCTCTCAAGGCTGGCCCTCGGCCAAAGCATATACTGTAGACAGTCTTTTAGTTAGACAACAGATGGCAATCAGCTTGACACTGCTACTTTCTAAAGAAAATACTTAAAAGCTGGTTTGGAACATAGCCTAAATTAAGTAGTGGTTCTCAAAGAGGGAGTCTGGGGAACCCCAGGGGTCCTTGAAGGGGTTCCAGGGGGTCCCCAGAAAAAAAAAACAGTTTCAAACTCAGCGGCTATATTAAAGAATAGCTGCTCTAAGACTCGGATAAATGTGGAATAATTTTAACAACAGACTTATCTCATGGGCGTCCGCATCCAAAATACATACTGTATAGTATACAATGTTGGGGTACCTGACATGATTGAGAACCTCTGGCCTAAAGTATTTCTCAATGCAACTATTGTAGCAGTCTCTTGTGTTCAGTGATGTAAAGTTGTACTTAAGTACATTTACTGTACTTAAGTACAACTGTGAGGTATTTGTACTTTACTTGAGTATTTCCAATATTTTATACTTTTAGTTCTACTCCAGCACATCTCGGATACAAATATTGTACTTTTACTCAACTACATTTATTTGAAAACTTTAGTTAGTTACTTTTTAGATTTTGGTTAGTATTACAAAACATACATTACCCACTTCAGCCCTAAATATAATTCGGCCATTTGAAAATAGCCTATCTACAAGCTCACAATGCATCGCGATGCGAGACACTGTGAGCTTGTAGATCGGCTATTTTCAAAAGATTTGTAATCATTTTGAACTTGTGAAGTAGGAGATCCTGCATAATGAGTACTTTCTACTTTTGGTACATTTTGATGCCAAAACATTGCACTTTTACTCAAGTACATTGTGACTTCCAGACTTCCACTTGTAACACAGTATTTCTACATTGCAGTATTAACACTTTTACTAAAGTAAAACATGTGAGTATACCACTGCTTGTTTTACGTAGGGTAAGCCCAGGCCCAAGATCACGTGGAGTAAAGAGGGGGAGCCCCTGAACCCCACCCAGATCAGCGTGAGGAACAGTGACACAGACACCATCATCTTCATCCGCAAGACAGACAGGATTCACTCTGGGAAGTATGATGTCCAGGTGCAGATTGAAAACGTGGAGGACAAAGCAAGTATCGACATACAGATAGTTGGTAAGGAGGAGTAAGGGTTTGCAGAGACAGTGTGTGTGTGTGTGTGTGTGTGTGTGTGTGTGTGCGCGCGTGTGTGTGTGTGTGTGTGTGTGTGTGTGTGTGTGTGTGTGTGTGTGTGTGTGTGTGTGTGTGTGTGTGTGTGTGCGCGCAGGGGCGTCACAAGGGGGGGGGGGGGGGGGTAGTGGGACTGAGTTACTAGGGCCCAAGGTGGCCTTAATTATTTTATACTCTAGCTATTGAAAAATAGCAGATATACAAGCTCACAGCGCAGCACTGAGTGCCGCGCTGCAAGCTTGTACATCTGCTATTTTTGAAAAGTCGTGAAAATGTGTGCAAATCATTGAATATTATGTATTTTTTAAGCGAACATTTTGTAACTCAAATTTTGCTTCTGGGGGGGTCCCTGGAACTAAACGCAGAAACCCACTGACGCAGAAACAGGTTTTTCAAAAAACCTTAGAAGGATTTGAAATATTCAGACTCCGCAAAAATGTTCAAGATTTTTCAAAGTGCGCTGTGAGCTTGTAGATCTGCTATTTTTCAATAGTTAAAGCACAAGATGTGAGTGAATTCTTGTACCCAGGGCCCAGAATTTTGTGCGACACCCCTGTGCGTGCGTGTGTGCGTGCGTGCATGTGTGTGTTTGTGTATGCGTGCGGCGTGTGTGTGTGCATGCGTGTGTGTGTGTGTGTTTGTTTGGATGTGAGGGGAGGGGAGGTGCATGGAGCAGTGAGTGTGAGGTTGCTCGTCAGAGACAAAATGTCTTAGAATAAATCATTCAAAAAAGTCTTTACAATATTTATAAACGTGTAGAACATAATATTTTACTGTCGGTACATACAGTACATAATAATGTTTAAAAATGGTCTTCTATTAGATCTTCCGGGGCCTCCTTTGGATCTAAAGATCACGGATGTGTGGGGCTTCAACGTGGCTCTGGAGTGGAAGCCCCCTAAAGACGATGGAAACTGTGAAATAATTGGTTACAATGTTCAGAAAGCTGACAAGAGGACTATGGTAAGAATGAGAAGCCTGGCCTGTCATTGAGACATGTTCAGCTAGGGCTGTCAAAATTATTACATAATCGTCTAATCGCAATTATTTGACATAATCGCAATTATTTTGTGATAATCGTCATAATCGTTTACATGTTAATTTTTTTTATATATGTTGTAAAAAAATAGTGGAAATAGCAGATCTACAAGCTCACGTGTTGTGAGCTTGTAGATCGGTTATTTCCACTATCAATGTTCTTTTTAAAGTGTAAAGTTGTCAAATATGTCCTTCATTTCTTTGTATATTTGGGTTATGTGTCATATCTGCCATGTGCAACTTCAAAGCCTACAAGCCAAACAGAAATGTAATTGTCAACGACAAAAACACAATTAAATCGTTAATCGCAATTATTTGAGTGACAATTAATCGTCATGTAAAATGTCGTAATCGTGACAGCCCTATGTTCAGCTGACATCCAGATGTCATTCTGAGGGAAGGGAATATAATCTCTTATAATAAGACATATCGTCATTGTCGGGTGGAAAACTGTTACTTTTCAGGAAATGTATAAAAGGACCTGTGTTCCAAAAGTTTGTAGATCGGCTATTTTTGCTACTTTTGTGTGACACTGTATGACGAAATAAGTAGTAATTTACGAGAAAAAGTTTAAATATTGAGATACAAGATTTCTGCCCAATAGTGATGATGGTATGCCGGCTCAAGCATTATCTTACTTCATCGTATGACCATGTCACTCAAAAATAAAGTAGGCTTTAATTCTAAATTAGATGACAGATCTATGCCAGACCTTCCACTTCACTCTAATTGTCTTGTGTGTGTTTTTTGTGAGCCTGTGATTTGTGTTTTTACTGTGTAACTGCTGCACAGCCAACTGGTCCTCTGGAGACAAATGAACTTCTACCGTATACTTCACCTTAACTTACCTCACCTGACCAGAAGTCATTGAGGTGGTTCCAGGGGGTCCCCATATTATCGAAGTCATTTTGACCTCTTTAACCCTATTTTGAACTGATCTACAAGCTCACTCACTTGCGATGTGATGCGTTGTGAGCTTGTAGATCAGCTATTATTTGTGAAATTATTTTGAACGATTTTGAGAAATCTGGAATAGGCCTAATAATAATAATTTTAACAACTCCAATGTGGGGCTGCGGGCTGCGGCCAAATACACATACATTTGGGTAATCACATGACATTTGAGAACCACTGCCTTATCTTACCTTACCTTAGCTTACAGTATCTTACCTTATCTTACCGTACCTCTGTAAGCTTACAACCTCCGAGCCAAGGAAGGTAGCTAACGTCCCTATGCATGGAAATAGATTTGTAGTAACGCATGTGCGCTATGTGAGAGGAGGAATGTTACATGGTCACTGGGGGATATTTTAGTCTTCCCTTGTGACATACAGTGTAATCAGCCAATGCTGGGCACAGAGCCTCTTTTGTGGGCCAGAAGTGTGGCATTGTGGGCCTGTTGGCTAGAGCTTTCACTGCTACCTTCCACCACACCGAGCTGCCAGGGGCCACGGTAGTCAGGAAATGTCCTAATCTTAGCCTCCTAGCCATGACCTGACAAGGATTGTCTATGCAGCAACCAGGGGCGTCACAAGGGGGGGGGGGGGGGGGAGTTACTAGGGCCCAAGGTGGAGGGTCCTAATTATTTTATAGCTTTAGCTATTGAAACATAGCAGATATACAGTACAAGCTCACAGCGCGGCATCGAGTGCAGCGCTGCAAGCTTGATGTTTGAAAAGTCACGAAAATGTGTGCATTCTGTGCAAATCTTTGAATATATGTATTATTTAAGCAAACTTTTGTAACTCAAATTTAGATTCTGGGGGGGTCCCTGGAACGAAATATTTTGAGATGAGGGTCTGTGGCCAAATCATTTGGGGGTCCTTCACATGTAAAAGTTTGAGCACCACTGTCATGGAAACATAGGTTTTTCAAAAAACCATAGAAGGACTTGAACTATTCAAAGACTTTAAAAAAAATACAAGCTCAAGCTAAAAAAGCTCAAGCTAAAAAATCTACAAGCTCACAGCTCTGAGCTTGTAGTTAAAGCACAACATAATGCGTAATAATGCATTCCCAGTCTAAATAGGTAAACCCCCTCCCCCTATGAAGAACATTCATGGGGGGCCCGCAGTGAATCCTTGTACCCAGGGCCCAGAATCTGGTGCGACACCCCTGCCTGACAAGGATTGTCTATGCAGCAACGCAGGCCCGCTGTCCTTCTGGATGGCACGGCAGTGTGCATGCCAGGGTGAGGGTGCATGGCAGGGTATGCGGTTGCACCCTGTTCAGGTTTCATTGTAGTCGCGATTAGATTCAATTAACTATCCTTACGTCTGCTCATGGCAATCCCTGAGATGTGATTTATGAGGACAGAAATATACCTGTCTTGGGTGTCAGAGAGATGTCCTCCTGCCAACTCTAAAAGGGAAAGAGCGTTGAAGTGTTTCGTCAATACATAAACTGGTGTGAACATTAATCACCTAATAAGGCCTATATACTTAAAGGAGCTATAGTCAACTTTTTCTTGAAAAACGGATGCTAAAATAAAAATGTTTCGAAAATATTTTATAAAAAAAATAAGCTTCATATATGTGTTTCAATTAAAAAATTACCACAAAAAGCGGAAAAATAATGATAAAATAATCATTTTGGTCCTTTGTTTACATTTACAGGGCCCGTAAATGTAAACAAAGGGCCAAAATGATTATTTTATCATAATTTTTCCGCTTTTTGTGGTCATTTTTTAATTGAAACACATATATGAAGCTTATTTTTTTTATAAAATATTTTCGAAACATTATTTTTATTTTAGCATCCGTTTTTCAAGAAAAAGTTGACTATAGCTCCTTATACTTAACTTTGTAGTTTGTTGTACGTCAAATTTGCAGGGGAAAGTGGAAAAGAGGAAAACGTTCTTTTTTTAGATTTATTTATTTTTGGTGCCCCAAATAGGGTTACCATGTGTTAATGTGGTTAAATCGATACCTATAGCATATATGAATGAATGTCACTGAAATATTTTCTGTTATTTTGAGATCATAACTGGAACATTTTAAAATAAACAGATCGGTTTGTTTTGTTGCACATGCATAGTGTGAACATAGATTAGGCTACTAACATAATTTACATTTTATTTAACAACTGAAGCCCTATATACTCTCTACTGATGATCAATAGCAAAAATCTGCAAGCTTGAGGTCTTATGAACTTGTACGTAGATGGGATATTTTTCTTATTTGTGCGAAATGTAAAGACATTTTCAACAACTGTTTGACATTTTCCCATATCGTCGTTGTCGGGTGGAAACCTTGTATGTCCAAGGCTGTTCGTTTTGTAACTATCATTTTAAAAATGAACTAAACTAATGAAAATAGCAGATCTACAAGCACAAAACGCCTCGCACCGCGAGGCGTTGTGTGCTTGTAGATCGGCTGTTTTCACTACTTTTGTGCGACAGCCTTGTATGATCAAGCAGGGCTTTACTTGGTGAAAAAACGTACAAACTTGAAACTTGGAGATACAAGGTTTCTGCCCGACAGTAACGATATACTGTAATAACATGCCCAAAACATAGAAGGCAGTTTGAACTTGGTTAAGTTGCTGATGTGTAATGTCATTCCTATGCAGGACTGGTACACAGTCTTTGAACAGTACAGGAGAACCAACTGTGTGGTGCCTGACCTCGTCATGGGGAATGAATATGTGTTCCGTGTGTTCGCCATCAACCAAGTGGGCTTCAGCCTTGACCCCTGCAACACAAAAGATAGCGCCTTCATCCAGAAAATAGGTAGGCCTACCATACACAGTGTTCACTGAACTCAGAGAGGGTACAGATAGAACCACATGGACCCATGCATACAGAGCAGTCTTCTCCGTTTTTATTTGCTTGTTTTGTGTCTTTTAATGAGACAGAGGGGCATTGGGGAAACATCATACAGCATCTAACTCATATAAAATGTGCAGATTTGCACGTTTACAGTTAAATAACCTTCTGGATTTTACTGTGTAGAGGAGACACGGAAGAGAGGGTTTGTTTGGTTTATTTTTGTGTCATTAACTTCTCCTGGGTATAATAATTACAGTATATGCACAAACACTCAGTGAAACGAACCCAAAACTGAACATTGTCTATTTTTGTATTAATACCAGTAAGACGCCCTAAGAGGTAGAAGCGACCTCGCCCTTAAGGGTGAGGTCGCGCACATGGGCATGCATGTGCAGCTGGGCGAGCGCTGATGCTTTGGCATGGGATTAACTTTGACCAAAAGATATTGACACAATATGTCCATATATGGGCATTCCCAGATATGGGCTTAATATTGATAACATCAGAGATCTCCATATATGGGGCTATATCTCCATATATGGGGCTATATCCTTCTGCTGAACTTGGATGAGGTGATGTCAGAACAGGTCAGCTATGTTGTGATGTCATTGTGATGTCAGAAGAGTGACAGACAAAGAAGAGTGACAGATTAATGAGTGTTTTTGAGTGACAGACAGGATCTGGAGCCTTTCATACTAAGTACAACAGGTATTCTCAAAGTGGGGTCCTGGGGCCATTGGGGGGATCCTTGAGGGGGTTCCTAATGGACCATTACAGGTCTGTAACTCTTGAGAGTGTACAAATGGAACCAATGTGTTGGTTTCATTGCGACATTGATGTCAGATACTCAGAGCAGGGATCTCCATATATGGGCATAAACAGGTGACATCACACTGGTGTGGCTGGTTCAGAAAGGGATCTCCATGTATGGGCACAAAAGGGATAGTATGTGTGTCTGTGTGGAGTTTGCATGTTCTCCCCGTGTCTCCTAGGGTAGATGCCCTCACAAAAACATGCAGTAGTCCTGGTTTCTATACTACCTCCCCCTAGCCAGCCAGGTGCTCCCCAATTCCCCTGGCGCAGCAGGGGGAGAGCGGAATCCAGGACTACAGGTTAGGTAGTTGGCACTGGGTGAGAAAATGGGTTGCAAAAACCGTGGGATAAAAATTATAAAAAAAATAAAAAATAAAAGAGATTGTATGTTGTGATGTCATGGGAACCACCCATGGGAACCACCCATGGGACCCTGATGTCATCAATATTAAGCCCATATCTAACAGGACTTCATATCCATATATGGGGAACTGGTCCGATATACATCATTGGCCAGACAGTGAGGTCGCTTGTCGCCCTGAGGCGTCTTACTAGTTTATATACTCTCAGGGTTATGGGTCTTAGAAATTAAACGCTTTAAGAACCACCGATGCACACGTCTCCATCCTACATCTCAAACTGAGCATTGTCGTTGTTAGGTCTCAGTTACAAGCCTCCAACCTACAAGGAGCGTGACTTCACTGAGCCCCCCAAGTTCACGCACCCCCTGGTGAACCGCTCTGTCATAGCGGGATATTATGCCACTCTGAGCTGCTCCGTCAGGGGCTCTCCAAAGGTGAGTGCAAATTAAAACCACATATTGTTCAGTACAGTGCATGTTTGTTGTATGTTAACAGGCACGTCGTCGTCACGTGCTTACATAGACATCAAAGGGGGCTTGAGCCCCTGCCCTTTTACCCATCTGTAAAAAGTGCCCTCACCAGACCATGAATGCAGTTTTTATTATGGTGAAAGAAATACAATATGCCTCTTTCCATGCCATTCAAGAGAACTGCCTTGTCCAACCTCTCCTGAACTTGAATGCAGCATCTTGTATATGTTGGTATGTTGAAAGAATTGGCCTCACTGTGTAGAAATCCATGCTGTACGCCACCTCTCCAGTATTGCCTTTGTTATGCTTAGTTTAGTGTGGTATCTATCAAGTACCGAAAATAGCCGACCTCCAAGCTCACAACGCGTCACAGAGCTAGGAGGTCTGCTATTTTCAATATTTTCACCAAAAGGCCCCTTTAGAAATTTCAGCCCCTGCCTCTCTAACATTCTCTGCATGTCCCTGTATGTTAATAATAATAATCTTTAATCTCTTACACTGTTAGCCCAAAGTGACCTGGTACAAAAACAAGATGAACCTCACAGACGAACCCAAGTACCGCATGCTCAGTAAGCAAGGTGTTCTGACGCTGGAGATTCGTAAACCCTGTACATTTGATGGAGGGGTCTACATGTGCAAAGCAGTCAACGCCTGTGGGGAAGATGTTGTGGAGTGTAAACTGGAGGTTCGCCGTAAGTATGCCACAAACACAAGCACACATAGCCTGCACCATAGGTTCTCACGTGTTCATTTATCTATTTGTAACTCATGTGTACAGGCAAGTGCACACATGACATCAAAGAATGCTTGAGCCCCTGCCCTTTTATCCCTCTGTAAAAAGTGCCCTCTCCAGACCATCAATGCCGTTTTTACTATGGTGAAAGAAACACAAATTGCCTTGTCCAAACTCTCAGTATTCACTTGATTATGCTTAGCTCAGTGTGGGATCAAGTACCGAAAATAGCCGACCTCCAACGACGCGTTGTGAGCTTGGAGGTCTGCTATTTTCGATATTTCCATCAAAAGGCCCTTTTACTTTTAGAAATGTCAGCCCCTGCCTCTATAACATTCTCTGCACGTCCTTGCATGTGACCTGTATTTGGTATTGGTTACATTTTGTTCACTCTTGAGTTTGTGCACTCACACTAAAATGACCACCTTATTGTGTACATTTGAAAGGTTTTGAAAGTATCCTAAATCCACGATCCACCAATTCTAATGTCGTTTGGGCAGCATGAGCTTCTTTCTGCGAACCCTGCCTGTCACCAAGCTTTGTCCTACCATGCTTCTACCATTTCTCACAACCTGTGTAAACATGTTTACTTAGAGTGGTCCCGTAAGACCCCACCCCACCCCACCTAATTCCACCCTGTGTTCGCCTCCTAGAGCAAACACAGCCATACTTAAAGCTACACTCTGTAACTTCCATGAGCTACCTCAGATTCGAACCTGGGTCTCCTGACTGAGCAAGTGCTGACATTTTTGTCTCCACCAGCCGAAGGCTGAGGGAGAGTATGTTTTCCCCTCCGTCCGTGTGTCCGTCCGTGCGTGCGTCCGTGCGTCCGTCCGTCCGTCCGTCCGTGCGTCCTCGCAGTTTGTGAGCGCCAAATCTCAGTCACCGTTGGCCCGGTCGCTGCCAAAGTGAGCACACACATTCCCTGGATGCCAATCTAGAACCTCTGCCCTAAATTTTTCAAATGGGCCTTTTCTAGCGCCAACTAGTGGCCAATGTTTGCTAAACACATTTCTGTGCACTACTCTTACAGATTTTGTCCAAAAATCCTACAAATCGGTAGGCAATATCTCGACAGTCATGTGATCGACACGGATCTGTCCGATTTTGCATATTCCATCCTGATTGGCTAAGATTGGCTTCCAAAGTTTGTGGGATTGAGCCGTTTTGAACAAAATGCCTCAAATCACAAACGCAAAGTGCAATTATCATGAAATCGCGCACACACGTTCCCACTAGGCCGAGGAAGAAATGCCACTTAATTTTTTTTTAATCAGCCTCATGGTGGCGCTATAACAGCCCGATTTGTGGTTTTACCTATAACTCCACCGATCAGTTTCAAACTTTGTAAGCGCACTCCCTAGAGGCTAAGGATAAACCTTTGCCCTGCATTTTTCACATCAGCCTTTTATAGCGCCACCTTTGGCCTGACTTATGTAAAACACATTTTTGGATATTACTCCTTGAGATTTTATCCAAAAATCATGCAAATCGGTACACAGTATCTCTATAGTCATGTGATCAAGTCCAATCCGTCTGATATTTCACATTCCATCCTGATTGGCTAATATTAGCTTCCAAAGTTTGCAGGATTGCTCCGTTTTTGAACAAAATGCCTCAAATCATCAACGCAGCTTGCGATTACCGTGACATTTGCCACACATATTCCCACTAGGTCAAGGAACAAATGCTACCTTTTTAACATTGTCCTGTTATAGCGCCACCAGCAGGTAGACTTTAGAAAAACACATTTTTGGAACACAATGCTTGAAATCATGCATGCAGCGTCCGACTGCCATGAAAGATCTAAGGTGAAGAACATATGCCACCCTTTTTACATTGGCCTATTATACAGTAGCACCACCAGGACGCACGGCCTGGTGGAGACCTGTGCTCGGAAGAGCACTGCTTCTAGTTTACCACTGAGTTAATAGAGTGAATTTCTGAAATCAACCAGAGAGTGTACAAATGGGTCCATTTGATTCCATTTGTATACTCTCAGTTATGGGAGTCAGAGTGATTATAATATTATTGCTAAAGTATGACATATCGTCGTTGTCGGGTGGAAACCTCGTATCTCCAAGTTTCAAATTTGTACGTTCCTTCGCAAAGTAAAGCCCTGCTTCATCATACAAGGCCGTCGCACAAAAGTAGTGAAAACAGCCGATCTACAAGCATACAATCGCGAGGCGTTGTGTGCTTGTAGATCGGCTGTTTTCACTAGTTTAAATCATTTTTAAAATGATAAACACAAAACGAACGGTTTTGGACAGACAAGGTTTTCACCCGACAATGACGATATACTCCCTCATATACATATACTCCCTCCCTGGCTTGCAGCTCAAATCACCAAAGAGGAGAGGAAGAAGAAAGAAGAAAAACAACAAGAAAAAAAAGAACAGCTCTCTGCCTGAGAAGGTGAAGGATTTGTCTACACTGGGATTCCTCAGGGAACCTGTCAGCTTGACCTCTTTGAGCCCATCAGATGATTATTTATGTTGTTACCCCATTCCCTTTGTTTGCCACTTGCTCTTGGGAAATGATTATTTGCTGTTCTGTGTAGAACACTTATTTGACAGACTGACACCTAGTATATGCTGTTGATTAGTATTTCTGTATTAGTATTTTAAAGATTTCAAAGCTTTGTCATCCATCCATTCAATCATTCAAAAGATCAGAAATATAACAAGCCAATTAAACCATTAAGTTGAATACATTGAAGTGTCAATAGGCTATATTTGCTTGAAAGACATTATGAATCCAAAGTGTGAGTTCTGAATTGTTGTACCGTATACACATATAATGTATACTGTAAGTCCACATGGTCGAGAGCAACACTGTTTTTGGCATGTGACACACTGGTCATCATTGTGTCTGTACACAGACAAATTGTCTGTGACAAAACTTGTCCATGTCCACTGTAAATCTTTGGTTACATTTTTATAATCCTATTTTATTCATGTAGCCTAATGTGCGATGAAGCGACTGACTGTAAGACTGTAAGACCCAATTAGAAATTCCAAACATGGAACAGACTTGGACCATAATGCATACAGCCAGTGGTTAACTTGTCAGTCTCCAGGTTTTGAGAACAGGTAGAAGAACACTGATTTAATTAAAGTAGAAATACTAGTGTTTTAAAATGTGTAGCACATTGATATGGCACTGTTCACTATACACTTAGGGCTATATGTCTGTGTGTTTCTGGTAATGTTATTGACCACTCATTTGGTAGCCCAGTGGCAAAAATAACATTTGATGAAAATGCCCATCACAAGCCCTCATGGCGATGACCATGACTAAGTATAATCAGACTTCATACCTCCTGGAAGCCACTGACGTAAACAGAGCACACACAGCATACCAACAATGCAGGGAACAAGTGGCACTCTGGGGACAGTTGAATGAACAAGAGTCTTTGAATGCTTAGTATTATTTGCAACAAAGCCCTGTTAACGCTTGCTAAGGCATGAGGTATGTGCTTAATTTGTAGACCACAAGTGACGTGTGGGAAGGGGTTGAAATAGTCCTTTCGACGACGTGACAACATGTGGGAATTGGCATGTGTGGTTCTATTTCTGGAAATGATTGACTTAATTTTATAGATGACTGTTTCCTGTGTCTTCCAAGTCCAGTGTACAGTACATTGATCAACAAACAAACAAGCTACATTGTTTGTCTCAAGGCCACTAGAATAGGCCTACTGTACATCTTTTGGGGGGCAGGCAGTAATGTATTTGTTGCAGGGCATCCATTTATCCATAAAGTGTTTTGATTCAAAGTACGCTAATCTAATCTAATCACCAACACTGTTTCCTGTGTTCTGCAGACAATACAGAGAATAATGTTTCTTCTCATACAATTATGCGATTTTCAATGTTGGAGTCATCTGTCCGCCAGCCTGTCACAAGTCAGCAATGAGATTGTAGTAAAATAAATTGGGTGTTTGCATGTATGTTTCTTTTTAATTGAATGATTGAATAAATTATGCTATTTTGCAGGTAAGATTCTTTTAGCGGGTAAGATTTACGAAAAATTTGGATAATTCCCTCCCAAACCAGATATTTAAAGCAAGTCGTCTTCATTTTTAGATTTGTCTTTTATACAGGCGAGTGAGAATTTAAAGAAAACAAAATATTATGCCTTGGCATAGATTGCACAAGTCCCTGGAACTCTACTGTATGGGGATGGAACACCATTCTCTCACTTGGTGTTTTGACAATGGTACGTAGTTAGTGGGATTCGTGGGAAGTTCTGTTTGAGATCTGGTGACTGTGAAGGTTATAGCAGATGATTCGTTGACATCATTCTCATACTCATCAAACCATTCAGTGACCCCCTGTGATAAAGGCTATCAGAAGACAAGAGGGCCAAACCATGGCAGGAAAATGCTCCATACAGCCTAACAGCTTGTGGGTTGTGGACACATTTTCATGGGTCCCTTAATTTTATTTTTCCTACATTTTGGCAAAAACATTTTCATAAGACAATCCCCCAAAATGTAAGATTTTCATGAATACAAAAATATATGATTTTTCTAATTAATTTGTTGTTGTGCGCTTGATCTGCTGCATATCTGATGTTTTCTAGTTTGGGTCCTAGGCAAACGTCTGATCTCTCTTCTGGAACCACTGCTGTAGGGGTCAAGCATTCAGGCCTGTGCGGTTCTCTTGGTGTAAACCGTACAATGCACTTGCCCACATGTAGAGAATAGGAGAAGGATGACTCATCTGACAATATAACCTTTTCTCCACGTCTCTGTAGACCAGTGAGTGTACAGTCTTTGCACCACTGAATTCACTCGTTTTTGTAATGAGATGCAGACGGTCTGATCACATCCCGCATTGACATTCTCAGTCACCTCTGGAAGACTTACTGTTGTTGTTGTTTTCCTGAAAGTCATTGAATGTGCACCGTCCGACCAACCACAATTTTCAATCTTATTTACTATATTTACTTTCTTTCCCTTGATTGAAATACAGATGATATTTTATAACTGTTCCTATTGAAGCACAAGCCAGTTGAGCAGTTTGTGACTGAAGGTCCTGCCATCCATGCCCCATTAATGAGCCTTCGTTCATAGTCACTGAGATCTTTGCCTCTTAACATGTTAATGCAAAATCCAGGTGACAACTGGGTCTGTTTAGCATTTTTATACGCATCAGATGCATGCCATTGGTTTCTCCACACATAAGGTTTCACCTTATACACGCGTACACATACACACACCGAGATAATTGATTACGCACGCACGCACGCGCACGCACACACACACACACACACACACACACACACACACACACACACACACAGTTCCCTTACCAAGTGAGTCATATGTTGTCTTTCCTGATAACAAAGCTGACATGTCTCTTGTAGGATGGCCTCATGCTACTCAACCACTGTGAAATATGTGGCTCAACTGAGGGTGTCAAGAGAGAGCAGTTTGTAGTGCACACTTAATCACTCTTCCACGCAAGGTTAAGAAATGTTTCAATGTGGTAATTCTTGTACATTTTACTATAGCGTGCGATGGGGAAATCTGCCAAGACAGCACACGTAGAAGATGTCTTTTAACAGACATGCAGTTACTTGATCCCATATATTCCAGTGAACCATATAATGTATTAGATGCTTGAGCAGCATAAGGCAGATCCCTCCCGGTCCAAAGTCAATGAATAAAGTTCAAATTGTAATAATTCACAAGTTCTTTGCAACTAAATAGATCTCACACAATTTCACAAAGCAAATGTATTTGGACTCAAACGAAAACAAGATATTGTATTTACAGCACTGATATCTACATGTATCTAAAAATATGAAACACCAAACTGTAAGAATTCCATAGTTTATAGTTTGGTTAAAAAAAAGAATCACAGTATACAGTACATAAATTACTCCCACAATTTGCAGTGAACTAAAATGGTGATGTACAACCTAGTATGCAAACAATAATAATAATAAAAAAGATTTCCATTTAAAAAGCACTGCCGGTAGCCACTACAGTTGAAGAGGTAGCTTCCTTAGTTAAACATTGCATCCCATTCTTGATTATATGTTTTCTATCAAAATAATTTACAGACTAAAGGAGACGGACAAGTACAGTACACACAGATTTTTTTTTTTTTTACAGGATGTGATCGCACACTTAAACAAGAATGAATGGACATTTGGTTGGTGTTAGAAATTACACACCCAGTCAAAGTGTTGTGTATAAAATCCATACAATGACAACAGGAAATCTAAACAAAAATCAAAGTCAACATTATGCATTGTAAAGACACGAGAATGATCTGTTGATTGGAGAAAAAGGGCTTCCCTACATTACCTAAATTCCTGAGCACTCACATGATGCACACTTGTGGATACATGTTCCAAGGGTGTGTCCAGATTAATGTGTACAATCACACGCTCCAGCACAATGTGTATCAGCCAGAAACCAATCCTCCAACAGTCACACAATCCAAGTGAAAAGTCATCTACATTTACCACTTTTTTTTTTTACTTTGTTGTACAAATAGCTGTCGCAGCAAAAATAGCATGACCTACGAGCTCACGACATGTCATGCTGCAATGCATTTTGAGCTTGTACATCTGCTATTTCCGCCATTTTTGAAAATGTTGGCCTATAATGACATGCATGTCCAGGTTAGGCACACTTGGGTTAATGTGGTTATTGGTTAATAATATACATTACTGTATTGTCATGACCCTCGCATGACAGACTATATATACTAGCATTTACGGTAACTACACAGATTGAGCTGAAAACAGCTAGTTATGGGTCAATTGGTGACTAATGGTTTGTAAGGATACTGTAAGCACCAAATATGTGCAACTTAAGACTAAAAATAACAACAGTGAAGTCTTACAGTACTACAATACAATGGCAACAATAAATGTCTTTGTGAGGGATTTAACATTTGCCACTAGGGGTGCTGTAGTCTCGGGTGACTGCTTCCGTTAAGCATTCATCATTCAAAGGCCACCTTTCATATACCTGAAATTACCTTGAACAAGACATTCCTACCGCTCAAAACAAATAATTACAACACCACATAAAGCAACCCAGCACAGCTGTCGCTGACACAGTGATATCTGCTACGTTTATATCACATTCAAAGTCTTACTCACTTTACAGTGGGAAAAAAGGAGAGAAAGGTTTATACCAAAATGTACATACATTTATGCCATTGCCATGCTCTCATGAACTGTGAATACAGGGCACAGGGCAGGTTGCCATTTTATAGAATATGTTAAGCATGTTAGATTTGGGTCACATTGGAAGGGTTTAACTTACTGGGGGAAAAGAACGTTATCGATTAAAGTTGATCCCCCTCTTTAGTTTAAGACCACTGTCATACAAATAGTTCTCCTGAAATTCATGTTACATTCACAAAGAGCTTTCTAGAATGAGGATGATTACATCTGCTACATTTACGTACATATAAAATCAACAGCTATTATAGTGAGGCTTTTAAAACGGACAACTTGCATGACATCATTTCAACAATGGATAAAAGCTTATAGGTAAAACAGATGGCACAAAAAAAAAAAAAAAAAAAAGATGACAGATGATTTGAGGCTTGTAATATTGTGACATCCAGTCCAATCTAAACCAGGAAACAGGCACTGGAGGCAAGAGTTTCTCTTGTACGTCCCTTTGTTAGACAACTTGCATCGTGACACAACAGTTGAGCTCACATAAGACATTACATGAAGCAAAACATGCTCATCAATAGTGTCCTGGTTGATAATTGCATGCCAACTTCCCTTTCTGTCGGTGATTGGTTGAGTCTCCGTTTACACAGTAATTACAAAAATAAGTGCTTTTTCTGGATAGGTTCTTTAGCAGGGTACTTGTACATGTTTGCTGTTTGACACAACTTGTGTACGTCATATTGTGGCGTCCAAATTCACATAACAGAGAGGGATACATGCACGCGCGCATGTGTGCACACATACCACTCTGTAGGGCTCCTTAGTCTTTGACACGAGGTATGTTGTATGAGTAGTGTACGAGAGGGAGGCCTCGGCTCTGACAGAAGCAGGCTCTGCCACAGGCCTGCACCTGGTCGGAGCTGTCGGACACAAACGAGTCTCCCTCGTCTGCGTACTCAGACTGGGCTGAGGGAGTGCCACTGTCTGCCCAGTACCCCTCCGCACGCTGCTGGCACACCGCAGCTCCGGCCAGCAGCGTGGGGCAGCTGTGAGACTTCACCAAATGTCTGCAGACTGTGGAGGAGGAAGAGGAGGAACAGGTCCGGGCATGCAGTGCCGCTTCACAATGCTCACACACCACCGGCTCCCCGCAAAGCTGCGAGTACACGCCACAGTCAAAGCCTAGCTGCGTGGAGGAACTTCCGTCCGTGGCGCCAGACCCCCCGCCAGCGCGATCTCCCTGACCTCCAGCGCTGGCTTTTACCCCTCTGGCCACACAGCCGCGACCCCGCAGTCTCAGCCAGTCCTCCCTGAAGGCGGGGCTGAAGAATACGTACAGGACAGGGTTCAGGCACGCGGGCAGGGGGAAGAAAATGAGGATGACAGATTTGGCAATCTCTGGGCCACCGGCGGTGGAGCCTGACCCAGTCAAGAGAGGGGCAAAGGAGAACGCTGCCACAGGGCAGAAGAATATGCAGTTGGTGAAGATGAGCCAAGCTACATGGCGCAGGGCACCCGTCTGCTCTGGATCTGCAAGCTCCACCCTGCCAAGGTGACAGTACAGCTGTGTGTACACGGCTGCAGTGAACAGATAAGCCAGCGCATTGAGCAATACAAGAACTACAGTAATACTCAAAGTGGGGCCCTCACCACCAGCAAAGGGCAAACACAGAGGAGATGCAGATGACCCTTTGTAACTTAGAAGAGGCAGGCAGGCAGCAGCAGCAAAGAGCCCCAGTAGTCCTGCAGCAAGGCTGAAACGTTGGTCTCCTCGCCAGCACCTCCGGTGGCTGCTGCTGCTCCTCCGTGGCGACACCCTCACCTTCCCTAGAAGCGCCCGCACCGCCACACTCCGCTCCACGGCTGCCAGTGAGAGCAACAACACCGCCCACTCTGAGGAGAAGACCGCAAGAGCTCCTGTGACCTGGCAGCCGGCGCCCATCTCCCACCACACCCCGAACTCGGCAAAGGAGCCCCAGGTGGCAACGTCGAGCACCGTCAGCACCCCGACGTACAGGCCGGTGAGCAGGTTGGCCAGGGCCAGCAGCCCTGTCAGTAACCTGGCTGGTGACAGGGGTGGAGCCTGGCAATGGGCAAAGCCCGGAGAACGGTGGACAGGAGAGAAGGTGGCGATCAGCACCAGGCCGTTGAAGACCAGAGACACCAGGCAGATGAACCAGACAGTCAGACGAATCATCCAGCTTCCCAGGAGGTGCTCACAGGGCTTGAACGCTCCTGAGAGGGAGAACACGTTGTTAGAACATTCCATCATTAACCCAATAAAATAAAGTGCATCCACTTCCACACAAACAAAAGCCTAAATCAGCGATTCTCAACCTGCCAGCCCGGGACCCACTGGTGGGCTGTGAGGATATTGCAGGTGGGCCCCCAAATAATTGGCAAAACACAAAGATATATCAACAAATGTACATTAAACACACAATGTAAAACAAATTATTTTTCAAAAAGGGCCGTGAATACTTTTCAGATTTCCAAGTGGGCCCTGATCCAGGAAAGGTTGAAAAGCACTGGCCCGAAATGAAAGAGGGAAATGTGTCATTAAGGGAGCTTCTTACCTGGAGAGGGGGAGCAATGTATGATCAAAGAAATTCTTTCCACTTCCTCTCCACCTACAACAGAAGAGGGTTTTCTTTTAGAGGCCTAAATGTTTACTAAATGGCGACTTGATAGAAAATTATTCTGCTCAGGTCATTTTCGTGTACAACAATTTTGATTAAAGTATAATCATTTGGGAAGATAATAAGAAGGTTTAGCAAAACAAATGAATGTGGAGCTACAGTGTATCTCTAAATTCCTTGTATTTTATAAATGAAAAACGAAGCTAAAAATGTTATTCAGATATAGGTATACAGGTATGCTAGGTTTGATATTTGCCTGGTATTCTACTTTCTTTGAATGACAGAAAACTATTGTTTTTCTGTGCACATTGTTTATGTTAACTAGGGTTCAAGACATTTACTCTGATCTCACACTTCTAAGCCGCTCTGGATAAGAGTGTAGGGCTGTCACAATTATTACATAATCGTCTAATCGCAAATGTTTGACATAATCGCAATTATTTTGTCATAATCGTCATAATCGCTTACATGTTGAAATTTTTTTATATTTTCAAACATTTTCAAAAATAGTGGAAATAGCCGATCTACAAGCTCACAACGCGTTGCGAGCTTGTAGATCGGCTATTTCCGCTATAAATGTTCTTTTTCAAGTATAAAGTTGTCAAATATGTAAGTAATTCTTTGTATGTTTAGGTTATGTGTCATATCTTCCATGTGCAACTTCAAAGCCTACAAGCCAAACAGGAATGTAATTGTCAACGACGGATACACAATTAAATCGTTAATCGCAATTATTTGAGTGACAATTAATCATCATGTAAAATGTCATAATCGTGACAGAGTGTCACAATTATGTCTGCCAGTGTCTGCCAAAAGCCTAAATTGTAAATGTGGTCATAGTTGCAGGGATGAGACTTTGAGTGTAGCTTTCTCACCAGCAGTCTTCCTTAGGTCACCATCATGAGAAGAAGCAGTGGTGTCACATCCCACAAATGCACAACACTGGTAGGCATAGGGTACAGAGATGGACCTGCGGAGATACAATGGGCATTCAAAAAGTGTTACAGCGCAAGTAGTATTTTGTAGTGCATCACACAATCCCATTGTAATGGCACTGTAATGGCATTTGTTTACTGGAGTTAAGCACACAAACAGTGGGTGCTAGGTTAAGTGCAATACGTAGGGTGTGTTTGGAAATGCGCACGAGTGTGTGCTCAGTGTAGTGAGTGCAGGGCAGTGATGTTGTAGAGTGCACTCAGTGTGGCTTATTTACGAACGACCAGCTGTGCGCTTCTTCATTTGGAAAACGTTCTTAAAAGCAGAAGGTGCTAACGTAACGTTGCTATTGGTAGGTCATTTAATTCATAACATTGGCCTACCTGCTGTTAGTTTACACGTTGATGTGTGTGTAACAATAAAACCCAAAGGACCAATAAAGCAGCAAATGGTGCATTTTGTTATCGTTTCCTACGCCATTGTTCACAGCCCGAGAAGCGCGAGACATGGCCATGAAAATCAACCAATCAAAACACAGCGTTGATGCACCACACCGCCAAAATCCATCTTCTGAGTAGGGTCGTTCAGTGCGTGCACTCAGCACACCGGTGTGCAGCGCACTGGATTTCTGAACGACAACGCACCGAATAAACAAACGACAACATGGCACACCGTGCGTTGAGTGCGCATTTCCGAACGCACCCATTATTTAAGAAAAGAAGATCTTGCACACCAAGAGATTAAGAGTCAATAGATTAATTAACAACCATCCATATCCAACATATTATTAGTAGGAAAACAACCCCAGAAAAAAAAAAGAAAAAGAAAAAAGCTAATTTCTGAGTAAGTTAGTTTGTTTGTGAGGTTGAATAGATGTAAGAGGTACAAACAACAAATGCACTCTCTGTATAGTATAGTGGAATGTTTTACGTACATAAATGGACACCCTGTGTCTGTTTATATGCTATATTAAAACAAATTCCCTTGCTGTTACACAACTGCCACATTCCCTGCCAGCGTCCTTTGTTCGTCTGTCTGTGTGTGGGCGTAGGGTTGGTTCCTGGCTTCAAGACTGGCGCGCATCTGTCTCTCATCCCGCACACCTGCGTACCATCTTCCTATCAACCTCGACAGTGTAAAAGCCCATGTCTTCTCTCCACTCACCAGCAGTTTTCACAGTCTCCTGTGCGGTAATGC